>NW_018127995.1:691207-707033 GCF_001952655.1 Monopterus albus
CCCTTGCTGCCCGGAGGGGGCCCGCCTGCCACTTCCCTCTCCATCTCAGCTCTGCTTACTGAGAGCAGTCAAACGGAGGCGACGTGGATAATGGAGCGTAATGTATAAACATATTAGCTCCCAGCTGTTTGTTGGGAGAAACATTATGTATGGAGAGAAGGGCAGCTAGACGACGGGCGATGAAGCTGCAGGAGGATTTGACCAAAAAGGAACAAGCTTCTGTAGCCTTTGGAAAACTAGAAGCTAATAATCAAACCTTTCTTGGTGAAGTCCATCTTTCAAGTAGATATTGTTTAAGCCTGTGTCTCAAACCATCTGCTCTCAACCTGGGGTCCGGGGCCCTCACAGGGTCTTCAGCTGCCAGATGACGACACGGTTAAATTCCTGTAAGGTTTACATCAGGACAAATGATCCGAGAACGTGTCAAACCACACCTCTACATGTGGACACAAACATCCAGTCGTCACCCAAACCTCCCCTGAATGGGAGTCTGGGCTCTGTGTGCACCAGAAGCCCTGCTTTAAATAACAATACGGCCCTTATTCTGCTCGTGTTTGTGGCGCTAGAGGGCTGAGGTGCTCTGGGTGCACTCTGAGAGGCCCGGCTCTGATTTATGTCATGTTTGCTCCCCACAGCTTTTAGACTTCACACACACAGCCGCGCTCCATAATACAGAGAGCCTTTCAGGTAATAAGGAAAGAGAGTGTGTGTGTGTGTGTGTTGTGGCCCCCCCATGGATTTAGATGATTAGAAAAACCAACCCTACTGAGCAGCTGGATGGGGAGGCGATCATTCAGAGTGGAGGGGAAATAAGGACACAAGAGGGGGACGGATGGAGTGAACTGTCACCAGAAAACAGGTTGGACTTAAAGAGCCGCGGCTTCGTGAACACTCACATTTCTCTCCCCTACTGAAATAACTCGGTCCTCTATTTCCAATAAATTACCTCCTGTGGTTCAAGTGAATTAGCAGAACCTCATCTGGGGTTTTTCCACTGAATTACCTGGACTTCACTCTTTATTTCAGTTTAAATAGTTGAACCTCCTTCCTCTATTTCCACTAAACCACCCCAACCCGATTCCCTTCACTTCTCCTCTGCTGCTTCATCCCAGTGTCTCTACTTGTAAGCTTCTAAACTGACTGTGGATACTGAATTTAAGTCTCTGGTGTGGCATCAAATTCACCATATTGCCAAGTAACTGGGCAAAGGCCTCATTTTTCTAACATCCATCCCAAACACAGACCGTTGCCGATAACAATGAAACACTCTCCATCGGGTTTTCACATGGAGCAGAATGACATGGCTGCAGCCTGAGGTTAGGGATGATTTTAAAGCTTTGATTTAAAATACCAACTGGGTGTCACTTCATATAAAAAAAGAAATAAATAAAAACTTTGAAAAATACCAAATCAAAGGAGCCCACTGAGTTAGAGATGCCCAGCTGCACCCGGACACAGAAACGTCCCATATGGGTGCACTGTTCCTCCTGCTACCGATTCAGGGGGATCCCACAGAAACATCACGGTCAGATCTGAACAGGAGCAACACACCAAACTGAAAACTCTCTTTCGAGCAGCAGAAACACACCACAGGAACAATCAAG
This sequence comes from Monopterus albus, assembly GCF_001952655.1. Classification (NCBI taxonomy): domain Eukaryota; kingdom Metazoa; phylum Chordata; class Actinopteri; order Synbranchiformes; family Synbranchidae; genus Monopterus; species Monopterus albus. The sequence goes on from NW_018127995.1 coordinate 692,812, forward strand.
GATCTTCCTGAAGTGTGAATGTGCAGCTTTTCTCACTTTTAGATGAGCACCTGTCCGCAACACTTAGACTCTGCAGGTCGTTCTCCTGCAGCTCCCGACATACCTTTGCTGGTAGGCGGCGATTCCCTGAACGCTCTGCGGGGTCCCGTTCGTGGCTCCGGGCACCGGCACGGGTACCCGACCCACCGGGGGTCCCGTCACCATCCCACCGCTTCCGCCGCCTCCTCCTACGCCTCCTGCCCCGGCTCCGCCGGCTCCCGAAGCCGTCACCTGGACGCTGAAATCCGGAAAGATCCTGATCATGGCTCCGGCCTGTCCGATGCGCACTCGCGTCTAGTTTAACGTCCCCCGGCTTTTCCTTCTTCCTCCCAACACAGACCTGTCACCAATCACTGGGATGAATAGAGGCGTTGATTCTGCAATGGAAGATAAACAACAATATTCTTTTCTTGTTTTTATTCTTCTTTAGACTTCGGACACAACTCTCAAGCAAATCCGGCTCATGGTCTCGGTGCGCAAAACAAATAATCAGTCACCAACCAACGAACTAACAGACAAACGGGGGCTAGTGAATGTTTAGCGCACTCACAGAAAAGATCATAACCGTTTGCTTCTGAGGTTTCCTCTCCTTCTTATTGACTCTATCCTTCAGAGATCATCCCCGTGCTGCTCCGGATCATGGTCCCGGTGCCTCCTCGGGTGCGCGCGGTCTCCTCCTTCTCTCTTCTCCTACTCAACAATCAATGGGATCAATGGATCGGTGGACCTAAGAGGGGATTTTGTCACCGACTGAAGACAGAAGAACAGTCATGTCCGTGCTGTCTTCTCCCGTTGCAGGAGCTCCGGACTCTCCTTTCTCACGCGGGCACCGCCGCCAGTTCTCCACCCGAGAAAGGCATCGTGTCCCCGCTGTCCTCCGCCTGATGTCCGCGGTGGGTCGGTGGGTGTCTGTGGTGGGAACCGAGGAGCTAGAGGAATGCGGTCGTTGGGTCAGTGAGCGCGCGGTTCTTAGCAGCACGAGCGCAGCAATGACAGTGGAACAGCGGCGGCGGCAGAGCCAGAGTGTGTGTTGGTATGTCAGCGAGCGCCTGCGTGTGTGCGCGCTGTCCTCTGCGCTCCACATGCAGGGAGAGAGAGAGGAGAGAGAGGGGAGGTGGGGAGAGAGAGAGAGAGAGAGAGATTGAGTGATAGTGCTGTTTGTTCAGCGGGAGGACATTTCCTCTGGCTTTACTGTGCCAAATAACGCGGGAGCTGTAAACTGGACTTGTATCAACGGCAGCGCCCACAACAATGAGCCCGTTTCAGAGAAAAGAGCTCGTGTTCATTAGCGATGTGTTTACCTCGTTAAGTCTTCAGATGGAGTTCAATGGCTAAATAAACAGGTCTACATCAAAACTTCCTCGAGGAAACGAGGGGAACCGAGTTTGAAGTGAACGAGCCTTAGAACTTGAACAAAACGCGCAGCAGTTCCAAAGCCTTGATTTTGGAGCAGACTCCATCGCGCTCTGTTGCAACCTTCATATCAAATCCACGCATTTTAAGCTCACAGGAAGTGGATAAGAATTTTATTTCAACCTCGGGACTTCCAGTATTCCCAGTGTTACTGTGGCAGCGTGGGAATGAAGCCACAGAAGAGGGGCTGCTTCATTTGATTTGTGTGGCCAAAAAGACGCACGGAGCTGAAGTCAAAAAAGTGTCAGTGTCTGTTAATGAATGAGGTGCGTTTGAGTGAATCAGGTGTGTGCGAGTGTGTGAAGTGTGTCCAGCTGCAGCAGCTCTGCTCTCCTCTCACTGTGTGTGATCAGACTCCTCAATTAAGTCACATTCACTCTCTCTCACTCTCTCTCTCTCTCTCACCGCCTCCTCCCCTCTCTCACTCAAACTCTCCACCTTCTCCCTCTCAGCTCAGTTCTCTGAACTGTCCACGTCTCACAGTTGTTTGGTCACTAAATTCAACTACAATAAAAACCTCTCAATCACTGTATTGTTGTGTTTCTAGTGGCCGTGGTTCCTGTGGTGTCACTGCCAAATCCAGACTTTGTACAAAAAAGGAACCTATGATTTCTGTTGGCATCACATGAAATCAACGCCGTTCACATTAGGGCATCTGAGGATTTCCTGGACACATCCAGAACCACGTCCCAGCCATCCTCAATGTCACACTGGGCTGATTGCACCCTGTTACTTCCAGTTGTACAGAGCAACTTCACCCAGTGATGAATGTGATGTGAGGATGTGGATCCAGGAAGTGGACCTTGTTGTCAGACTAACAACAGAACCTGCTGCTCATCCCAATGCCAGACAAAAACACACTCATGGTCACAAGAGCGACTGATTAGCCTGGTTTGGTCCAGTTTGGGTGACTGTGGTCACGACTGGCAGAACAGTCGGTTCTTTAAAGAAATGTTAAACGAGCACTTACTGGCTTTTTTAAGAGACTGACATGTTCAGACGTGTCAATCTCTTAGCCTATTGCTTAGCATCAGCCTCCCTGTCTGTGCTTCAAAGCAGACTTTCCAAAGTGGGTGGAGCAGTGGTTAGCCTGTCACCTCACAGCAAAAAGGTTCTGGGTTCGAGCCCTGGCCGACTGTGTGGAGTCTGCATGTTCTCCCTGTGCCTGCATGGGTTCTCTCCAGCTTCCTCCCACAGTGCAAAGACATGCAGCTTAGGTTGACTGGTGACTCTAGATCACCCATAGGAGTGAGTGTGTGGTTGTTTGTCTACATGTCAGCCCTGTGACAGACTGGCGACCTGTCCAGGGTTCATCAGTGAACGTCATAAAAATGCAGTCGTATTTGCTGTGATTTCCCTGTTCACTTTTAAAACAGCACCACTTCCTGTGGATACACTTGCAGACAGCTTCTCTCGGCAGGTTGGTTGTTGCAGCACCGAGACACTGCCTCAACGTCTCCTGTGTCTCAAGATTCAAGCTTCAGTTCTTTAACGTAGCTGAATGTGTTGGGGAGCTCACTCAGGACAGAAACCGGGTCACCCAACAAGAAGAAAAAGGTCAAAACCAAATGGTGTTATTGGTGAACGTGTCCAACATATATTTTGGTAAGAGGCTGCTGCATTTTAATAATTAAGAAGAAGTCCACTCAGTCACTCTTTGCTATTAGCGCTGCTCATATTCGGTGTATATGTACCATGCTAGCCTATAGCAGAGCAGCCAACAGGGTGAACTTCCTGTAAATGGATTCCAGCACATCACTGGCATGTCTTTTCTTCCTTTGGCTTCTTCTGTGTGATTCAACTTTGACATACTCCCAGTTGTGGCTCCACCTTCTGAGGATCAACTCGGGCTCTGGAACTAAAGCTCTCATTTGCATCCTGACGTTTTCAGCACAGGGAATCGAACACCCAACTTAGCTGGCTTTACTGTGCTCCTCCTCCTTATTGAGGCACATTTTCAATATTTCATCCTCCCGTGAACCTGCAGAGAGCCCTCCAGGACCCCCGCAGAGACTCCACGCCTCACTCTGAGAGCCCCTAATAACCTACAGTTCTCGTCTGTCCTCCGAAACAAAGCACTGCACTAATAAAACGTCCCAATTGAGCTGATTAAATACCAATAAAAACACACAGCTCGCCTCTGCCAGCCTGCAGTCTAAATTGGATCGCAGCTCTAAGCAGCAGCTCCTAATGAAAACCACCGCCGCAGCCCAGCCTCGCTCACCCACAATACAGTTTACCTCTCGCTCTCGCTGTAATGAAATCAAATGAATTGGACTGGAGGTTTCAGGGGAGACATGCTAGACCCCCTTATAGAATTAGGACTGAACTGTATGTGTGTTTAATGTGATGTGTGTCCTTGCATTTTCTAAGTACAACCACATGACCACCGGCTCATGATGTGCATTATGCATTTGACACAAGCAGCCTCTGCAGAGTGTGCATCTGTGTGGGTCTGCCTGTGTTAGTGCTGCGTGTGTTTACATTCCAGGCTGTGTTAGTGAGCTGTGACCAGGTGAAGTGCAGCAGACAGAATCAGGACAGTCAACCTGCTGTTATCCCTCAGGACAACACACAAACACACAGTCAGCCGGAGCTCCGGCAGCCAAACAACACACCCTCAACCTCCGCAAACACAAAAGTTTCTCCTGATGTCGTGGTGCGTTCAGGTGCCATTAGGGCTCAGACATTTCCAGCACTAACTGAAATGTGCCTGTAGCATCAAGTATGAAAATCTGCCATAGTCACACCTCGACTTTATAGTAGCTACATACTGGATGTTCAGTAAAGGAACAAGGGCCTCACAGTGACACAGGTGAGTGACAAACCCAAACCCAGTTGCAACTACCGCCACACAAAGTTTCCATGTTTCACACACGGGGGGTGGATGAACAGCCTCACAGTAGGGTGAGAAAAATGCCTTGAATTAATAGATTATTAATAATCAATGCTATTCTTCTTCTTCTTCTTCTTCTGGCTGTTCCTGTTAGGCGTCACCACAGCGAATCACCCATTTCCACCTAACTCTATTCTTGGCATCCTCTACTCTCACCCCAGCTAACTTCATATCTATATAATGAATGCTATTATTATTTATAATGTTAATGTTTGCTTGGGGGGGCTGTGGCACCCTGCCGCCCCCCTTTGATTATCTTATAAACATACAGAAACCAGCAAAACCTAGAAGAACTGGGAAGAACTAGATGAAGCACAGGGTTTAAATATTTGAAACTAAAGACAGAATCCTGGCTTTTCCCTGAAACATCAGGGTTTAGAACCTGTGGCAAACGGCACAGAAGAATTAGGACTGAACTGTATGTGTGTTTGTGTAAGAGTGTAAGAGTAAGACCCACTGTGAACCCCCCCCACCCACCACCACCACCACCATCAGTGTCCCAGGACACAATACATGTGGACTGGAGGGGGATCGAACCACCAGCCCTGCAGCTAGGGGATGACTCGCTGTACCTCCTGAGCCACGACCGCACCACAACTTTCTCTAATTTACACACACACACACACACACACACACACTCTCTCTCACGCACAGCAACCTCTCTCACACACACACAGAAATCAGCTGTCATCAGTTTCTCTGACTTGCTATAAAAACACAACAAGTCAATAATTCCCCGTCGTGTCTCTCTACATCCATTCTGGAGGCAGCCTGTCATTTCTGCAGACACGCATGCCTTTCTATTAAGCCGGCCATCAGTCCGTTAAAGATCATGTCTCTGTTTCCTCATTTGATTTCTTCTCCCCATCCTGGGTGACAGACAGCAGCTGACACAGAAATCGGTTTTTGTCCTAAAGACCCGACTGAAGACACAAACTTACAGTTTTCAACAAAATAAGACCAATGAACTAAAGGCCTTACTGTGATAGATGGCGAGCGTAGCTAACACTTTAACTTTACATTTCTAGAGCGTGACACCTCCACTTAGCTCATGTGTGAGTGGCCTCACCTCAGTCCAACAAAACAGGGGCAGAACAGGCCCGACCCCGGTTCACAGTGGGTCTTACTCTGCTGTTGGAAAGTCAATCGAATGGCCACAGATAGAAACAACTAGACACAAAGCAACCACAAAGACACACAAACAAGTGAAAATACACTAAATGAGTAAAGAGACTAAACATCTACGACACAAAATGAGTTTAAGAAAAGAGAGAAATGAAACCCGTCCCTGCAAAACTGTAGATTCCTTTATTCCAGTTTGAGTCATCAGCTTTTTGTTAGTCTAGAAGGACAAAAGACACTTCACTCTAAATGTGTGTCACTGAAGTTTCTGTCCTCGTAGTGGTCTCAGGGAGACAGACAGGTGGCCTGGCCGGCCAGTCAGGTGACAGGCCGGACAGAAAGCCGGAGACAGGCGCCCCCCCTGCCCGAAAATGACAGCTAAATCTCTCCCCCTGTAATCCAACTAATAATGTTACCCTCTTAATATTTCCCCTCTTCCCACGCTGATGGATGGGGTCAGGCTGCGATTCCCCCGGCTGAGGGCGCAGGTCAAAGCAGAGCCTCGGCTCTCTGCTCTGCAACTGTAATGGGAGCTGAAATATTAGTCCTCACCGCCTGCAGACGCCCTGACGCCTCAGCACAGATGATGAATTAACTGCTATGAGGAATTACAGATGGAGCATTTTGAAGACACACACTCATTTCCTGCGCATCTACACACCTCCACATGCAAATGATTGATAATAGACATCACTGAAATCAACTTTGTGTCTTCTTTTTATCCCCTCTCACACACACACACACACACACACACACACACACTTCCTTACGTATGCTAATGATTGATCGTGGGCTCCGGTCGATGCTGCCTCCATCATTGCTGTTATTTATTCAGCCGTTCGGAGCGGCTCTTGGCCTCTTGCTGTCTAATATCAAATTGTTTTTTAAATGCATTTTGACGACTGATGTGAAAATGCAATCAGGCCAAAACTATGAATCCATATTAAAAACACTCATAAACACACACACACACACACACACACACACACACACGGTTCCAACCACCAGGTTCCTCTGCTGCTTTAACGAAGCCACACTCTGCCGTCAGACAACCACTGCTCTGAAACTGTCCAAAGCAGCAGCAGCTTTGTTTTCTCAGCCTGCTGTGCAAGTCTCATAATGGGGCGACAGCGTTTCTGCTTTTCCTATGGTTAAGAAACCTCATGAGTAAACTGAGACCAGTGAATGTGTCCAACAGAAAATCTGCCGTCCAAGGGGTCTCACCGTCCTGCTGCCGCACATCCCCAGAGGACCCAGCGTGGACTAAGTTCTTGTTCTGTTGTTCACTTCACCTGTCTGCAGTCACGTTACGGCCAATCCTGTGTTTTTGTGAGGAGTTTTCAAAGACAGGAGCCAATGGGCTTGGAGCAGGGAGCCGCAACAGGAAGTACTGAAAGACAGGCCTACTAGTTACTGCTCTGGAAAGTATATTAAGTAACGACCCCAACACTGCCAGAGCCAGTCATCTGTAAAATACAGAGCAGTGCATTGTGGGATTGACAGCAGGAAGCAGTGCACATCAGAATCAGATGACATAACATCTGGGGGCAACAGTGTTTAGAGCTACACAGTCAGCGAGCGTGGGGCCCCCTGGACATGGAGCGTCAGGGGCCTTTGACCCAGTTTACTGCTTTTTACATTTATTACTCCAGGTGTCACTGTCCTCCAAATCCGAGGTCATGGTTCTCAGTCGGAAAAGGGTGGTTTGCTCCCTTCAGGTTGGTGGAGAGTTCCTGCCTCAAGTGGAGGAGTTCAAGTATCTTGGGGTCTTGTTCACGAGTGAGGGAAGGATGGAACGGGAGATTGACAGGCGGATCGGTGCAGCTTCTGCAGTAATGCGGTCGATGTACCGGTCCGTCGTGGTGAAAAAGGAGCTGAGCTGTAAGGCGAAGCTCTCGATTTACTGGTCAATCTATGTTCTGACTCTCACCTATGGTCATGAGCTTTGGGTCATGCCCGAAAGGGCAAGATCCCGGATACAGGCGGCCGAAATGAGTTTTCTCCGCAGGGTGGCCGGGCGCACCCTTAGAGATAGGGTTGAGGAGCTCGGTCACCTGGGAGGAGCTCAGAGTAGAACCGCTGCTCCTCCACATCAAGAGGAGCCAGCTGAGGTGGCTCGGGCATCTGTTTCGGATGCCTCCTGGGCGCCTTCCTAGGGAGGTGTTCCAGGCATGTCCCACCGGGAGGAGGCCCCGGGGAAGACCCAGGACATGCTGGAGGGACTATGTCTCTCGGCTGGCCTGGGAACGCCTCAGCATTCCCCCGGAGGAGCTGGAGGAAGTGTCTGGAGAGAGGGAGGTCTGGGCATCTTTGCTCAGACTGCTGCCCCCGCGACCCGGTCCCGGATAAGCGGAGGAAAATGGATGGATGTATGGATGTATGGACATTTATTACTTATTTTTTATTTTCTAACTTGACATGTTGCTCACCTGTAACTTGTTTTATTTTTCAGATGGTAAAATGTGAAGTGAAATCACCGTCAAGCTGGATGCCTTCATTTTGAATGATGACACAAACAACCACCACCACCACCACCACCAGGGGGTTTACCCCAACCTCAGCTACAGCCCTGCATTCAGTCTTGACCTCTGCTAATCCCGCAGTCAGAAAGTAACAGTAATTTATGAAACGTATCAACATAAAACCGTGTCAACAATCCGTGTTGCATTCAGGTTCAGTACAAACCGCTGCAGTGTCACCGACTGTTTCACGGCTCTTAGTTATTTTTACCTGTAGTGTCACAGGTGAACACGGCGGTAAACGAGGCTTCGACTAATGGACATTTTGCTCGGTCTCACTCCCTACTGCCCTTTGACCTCACGCTGAACGAATGCAGTGAAATGAAGTGGGAATCAATTCTCATGTTAACTCAAACTAAAGCTGAGCTGAAATCCTCCAGACTTCTGGTGTGTATCTGTAACCTCATAGTGACGTCGGGTTTCTACAAACTAGAAACATGTAGCACAACATACATCTACACCCACCGTAGATCACATGTGTCGGACTTACCTGTTCAGGTGAGTGTGCACATGCTTCCTCTACCATCACCTGGAGCACAGAAAGTGTGTCGCTGGCCGCTGTTCAACGCACTGAGATGAAACTGTGCCTCGGAAGCTCTTGAAAACAAACACAAATGAAGCCATGTTGTCGTTCTCTGACCCACTCTCACGTCGGTCCCCTCGTTCTCCTCCACAGGTGTGAATGATTACGGTCTTGATCCGTCGGAGCGGGTCGTGGCCAGCTGTGTGTGTGGAAACAACCCATTTCCCTCCCAAACGGAAACTTTTCGTGAAGAAACGGCTGATTTTTTTTGTGACAATGCATTTGTCAGATACTCCAGTAGGATTCTACAGGTTAGTTACAAAACTAGGACTGTGGTCACTGATTAAGGAGGTCAGAATCCCTCAGTTTATCCAAATATGATTTAAAGTGGCCATGAGCCTTAACAGGAAACGTGGACCAGGCTCAAACACTGACATTTGCCTCTTGTTGGTCCTCAGTGTCCCACTGTCTTCTCTTTGAATGCAGCACTTCTTCTTCTTATTAATATACAAATGTACAATATAACACAAACAGATAAACGTCCAAACAACAAGACTATGAAACAAAACTACTAACATTAGTAGTAGTTGGGAGCGGCTGTGGTTCAGGAGGTAGAGCAGGTCGTTTCCTAACCGGTTCGATTCCCAGCTTGTCCAGTCCACATGTCGAAGTGTCCTTGAGCAAGACATTGAACCCCAAGTTGCTCCCGGTGATGTCACCAGTGTGTGGATGTGTGAATGGCCAAATAGTGTGAAAGCGCTTTGAGTGTTCTGTAAAGGACAGAAAGGTGCTGTACAAATATAAGACCATTTACATTTGGCCCAAGTTGTGATAAAGCAGAATACGCTGACTGTGGTGGAATTATTCAGAAATGAACTGAGAGTCTGAACAGAACTCACAGACGCAACAGGACACAGTGTTTTCAGTGTAGGAGTAATGAGCTAACGTGCACAGTGATGTTCTGTTATGGGAATGGTCATAACTAGGATTTCAGAAATACTGTACACACGAGTCCAACAGAGGAAGTAGATGCTGTGTGTACAGAATAACAACCACAATGACAACATTACAAACTGTAAACATATATGATCCTCGAGGACACTGAGCTACTTGCAGGTGCCACCGACAGGCCTCGTCTCCAGACAAAGACCTGGAAAGAGGACTAGAAGTTCACACATAAAGGACAGAGGAACAAACACACAGAAGGAGACAAAGGGAAGGACATCATGAGCACTCAGAGAGAGACAAGTGTCTGGGACCGCTGAAGGACGAGGACCAGCACAGCCAGGACGGGCGATGGACATGGAGGAGAGAGAGGGGCACAGCCTGGAGGCAGCACACAGACGGGGCCAGAGGGATGCAGGAAGGTTTGCAGGAGAACATGAACTAGACTGTACTGACTACAGCTCCAACCCCCTGTGTCCGACCCCCTGTGTCTGACCCCCTGTGTCCGACCCACGGTGTCCGACCCCTCTGTCTCCGACCCCTCTGTGTCTGACCCCCTGTGTCTGACCCCCTGTGTCCGACCCACGGCGTCCGACCCCGTGTCGTCCTCATGAAGCCATTCAGTGACCTAGAGCTGCAGCCATGAGTCAGTTCACTGGTAGAAAATGAACCTCAGCTATTTAGAAGCAACAGTCACCGACATGTTCTGGTTCCACCTTCTTTAATGTGAGGAGCTGATGCTTTTCTTTGTCAGACATGAGAATCAGCTGAGTCTCTGTGGATCTGTTGGTTGGACACAACGAGACGTGTGGAGACGCCACCTTTGGCTCTGGAGAGTCACAGTGGGACTTTTCCCCAGTGTCTGACATTCTGGGGACAAACTGATCAATCAGATGATCAGGACGGTGATCAGCTGATCAGTGACCCTGCTGGTTGTGTCTTCTCTCACTTGTCAGTGTCTGTGGATTTATTAGAGACTGAGACTGACCCTCCAGCTGGGGAACGGTAACTAGCACAGGGTCAGGAGGAGTCAGGCCCATGGCAGCAGCTGAGAGGGAAGGTGTACAGGTGAATTTTAAGTTTGGATTTAAAGGCCTCAGCAGAGTCAGACAGTCTGGACTCATAGAACTCATAGGTGGAACTACACATATGACCTCAGCGCCCTGAGCTGCAGCTACGGCTCTGACCTGGGTCAGATGTTTAGGTCAGTGGTGTTTCAGCCGGACTCTGTGTGGGTGAGAACCCCCCGACGCTCCCTCCCTCCTGCAGTCGGTGTAAACCTCTGTTCATCTGCAGGGCGTCGATCATCAATGGATCACTCTGATTGTTGCGAACAAACTCCTGATGACTTCAGCGTATTATATACACCCCCTAATGTGGGATCAGCTTCTGAGTGAATCTGTTTTCAATCTCCTTCCATTTTCTCCTGTCATCCCCAGACTAAAGTACATTATGGTGCAGCTGATGATGAAGGGATGCTCTGCTCATCAGGGAGAAGAGGAGAGGAAAATGAAGAAGGGATTGCGGAGGCTTTCCGCTGCGCTACTAGAAGATCATTACAGGGTGGAGAGAGGCTCGAGAAGGTGCTTTACTCTGCGTGTGCGTGTGATTGAACACACACGTCGGCTCATTTTCATTCAACACTGATGCAAATGGTTTGAAACACATCCCCACCCTGCAGCATTCTAATAACACAAATACTTTTAAATGTAACTTTCATTCAGAGTGTTTCAGTGAACAGTGATTGCATCCCGTGGGCGAGTGAGTGTTTTCCTCCCCTGTCTGAATACCAGAAGAGCCGAGCGTCCGACGGCCAATCCTTCATGAGCAGCTCCTGTGGAGGCGGCGGCGTCACTCTCACTGTCTGAGGCTGGTTTCTGTCCTTCAGACAAAACTGTCTTCATCTCTTAGTCCTTCAATGGTCCCCGATGTAATACTAGTCTATTATTACTATTTCTGTTGGTTTACTTATTTGCATGTGAAATTCACCGTATTTATATTTGTTTCCAAAAATGATGTCTACATTTTATTAATTTGCAACAGGAAATGCAACTGGAGGAAAGTGTGACGAGCCCTGGAGGAGTTTTTAAACTGTTATGAGAAGATGTTTCCAGTGAACATCAGCAAACTGTTCAGTCTGTTTTCATTAGTATTATTATTTTATTGTTCACAGTATATATGCTGTTGCATTATGTGCTCTCTTGTATAGCACACGTATGATTTCTGGAGTATTATTTATGTAATGATATACTGTATAGTTTACCATACTGCTCTAGTAGTAGTACTTTTTTAAAATTACTATATTATTGCATGCTACAAATATTATTTACCATAAAGGTAAAATGTTATTTTAATATCATACTGTTAATATCACTATTGTTCATTGAGTATTTCTCAGTTTGCACCGTGTTACTGTTTGTCATCATGTTTTCCTTCAGGAGGATTAAAGCTGTGTCTTCTCTTAAATAACTTGATGAATGTTCTCTGATGGTGGTGCATTGGAGCAGTGGTTAGCACTGTCGCCACACAGCAAGACGGTTTTGGGTTCGAGCTCGGGGGCCATTCTACATGGAGTGTGTTCTCCCTGCGCCCGCCCAGGTTCTCTCCAGGTACCCCTGCTTCCTGCCACAGTACGAAGCCCGAGTTCCTCAGCAACATGGACACACCGGGACTCTACTGGTTCTACCGCACCACATTCAAGGAGCCATATTTACAAAACACAAACTAGCATAAAGGATCCCAGCTGCACGGAGGAGGCCCTCAGCTGTGTCACGAGTGCAGCCATTTGTTGTGCTTGGTGTAAACTTGAGGACGACCGCCCTCCCGCCCGCTGAGCAGAGCAGGAGCAGATTCATTCAAGCTGTGGACAGTGAACGTTTTGACATTTAAAGCCTTTAACTAATCAGTCTGTCTGCGCTTTATCCCTTTTCTCCGACTTCACAGCAAGGGAGGAGATCATTTGAGCGCTCTGTCTGTTTGATGTACGCTAATCACATGTGATCTTTTCAACAGGGAGCTGGCCGTCTTGTTAATTTGGCTGTTGGTGCGCGGCCAGACCCCCCTGCCTTCCCCCAATCAGGCCTCTGCCTGAAGTGTAATTGCAGAGCCACCATGCTTCGATGCGCTCGACCTTCATGACCTTAAAAGCCATTTCCATTTTTCTGACCACAAAAAAGAGCATATCTTGTTAATTGCAAAAAGGCAAATATTCTCCCTCCTCTGCTCTCCCCTCTCTTTCCTCCACATTTGATTTCCCTTTGAAGGCAAAACGCTGAAAAGCATTTCCATTTTCATTCATCAGCGCTTATCAGTCATCTGAAGGCCCCTTCAGCCACAATCAACATCACAGCTCCGACCGAGAGGGACGCCACAATGAGAAACGATCAACAATCGCAAGAAGCAATTTGCTTTAATGTGGAGAGTGTTTTGTTGCAGCTAACTGCTATTTTTTAATCCTCTGGCAGCTCTCCTCTGCTGCTCTGTGGAAGACAGAGGGAAGTATCACAGTGCGGCATCATGACTGACTTAAATACACAGTTCAGAGCAGCAGCTGCCACCGAGAAGCCACAGGAGACTTTTGCTGATCGCTCGGAGCTGCCGGAAGACTGCTGAGCCAGGCATTAAACCAACTGCTCTGGGCATCTGCCCGGCATCCAGCAGTCAGCGTCCTCCGGCAGCTGCCAGTGTGCAGGAGGTCCTTTAGTCACATGGCCCGTGCTGATATGACTCACACACACACAGGTGACCTGCGTCTGGTTTTTATTTACCAAAGAAGATTTGTTTACTGTATTTGTTCTTGTTGTTTGTTTCCTGATACTGTGGAGAACTGTGGTTTGCTGATTTACAGGTTTGGTACAACAGCTTCCTTCAGGATGAATAAAGTTGTCTGGTCTTAAACAGCGTCCGTTATGAAAACGTAAATGTGATGAATGTTTTATGAGAAACAGGATGTGTTTACATTTCAGTTAGCGACTTTCCTTCATTTCCCAGAATTCCTTTCAACAAACCTTTGGGGGGTTTCTCTAATGAAACACACCTGACCTGAAGGTAAACCAAGGTAAGAACATCAGCTAAAGGAAATGTACTTGGATAGATTTCTAAATGAAGTGATGACAGGAGTAGAGAAACACTCTGCATTCATTTGCATGTATCTGTGCATTTTCTCTGTAGGCAAGACAAATCACATGGACTACATCAGATGTCACGGCAAAGGATGTCCCGGAGCAAGGAGGCTGCTGGAGGGATCTGAGCAAGGAGGCATGAGAGCATCTTTAGTGGACTGACACAACACTTTTCAAACATTTGTTGGAGGGAAGGACGTCTCATGTCTCTAACAAGGTGTTTCCTTGTTTCCTCTGTTCTTCTCTTGCATCTTATGTGGGTGGGACTAAGACACAGGAGGGAAATGTGGATGCAGTTAAGTGAAGTGGGATTTACCCGGCGCTGTTTGTTGCGTCCAGCGCTGTCCTACTGTGGCTGTAATGATCACTAGCAGGCGTGAGAGTCAGTGATCAGGGACAGTCTCTGTACTGAGGGACAAACTGACTTGGTGTGTCGCAGACAGAGGTGCACACAGGCCTTTGCATCCACACAGGCCATTCCTCTCCCCTCCCTCATCCATCCAAGTCATCCTGTTTCACAAGCTGACCTCCTCCTGACCAAGTAAACATTATTTAACGCTCAGTAATATCCTCAAAGTGTGTGTTTATCATCATATCAAATTATTTTCAGCTTTCGATTCTGCTTCTCCTCAGCAGTCAGTGTT
>NW_018127995.1:707055-724428 GCF_001952655.1 Monopterus albus
CAGGAATGGAGGGCTGATTAAGGGCAAAACATAAACCCCTGGAAGATCACAAACATCTTAATGATGTGTTTCTGATGATTGGGGCCCTGACACACAACAAAACGTCCAAACTCCAGCTCTGATTTTAGTTTTCATGACAGTTGAGGGGTTGTGTGTATAAATACTCAACAAATAATATGTCTGCCAAATACAGGGGAGCCAAGACTAATGATCTGGAAATTATTTTTCGAACCCTGAGACCCTTATTTTAACAGTACCAAAATAAAGCTAGCATGTGTGCAGAATACAACTCTTCTTCATGGCCACTGTGCACAAAATATGGATTGTGAAGAAAACGAGAGAAACCATAAAGAAAGAAAGAGAAGTTTGCCTCCACTACTGACTGGAGCCGCAGGAAGGCGAGACACGGCCTGTTCATGGTGAAAATCTACCTGAGCAGCAGTAGGAACTGGGGGGGGTCAGACGCTCTCTATAGACCTTTATAACAGTCACATCTTTAACACCTGGAAAGAATAAAAATACAACAAAACAAGTCAAACCACCAGATTCCTGTACATTACACTGGACTTAACACAACCTTGCAGAGGAAACTCACTGGCAAAAGAAAGGTGAAGAAACAACCCATAATGCAACACTCCTTTAAAGTAACAGACTCAACGTGATGGCTTGATTTAAACAGAATAGTTACTGTTGGAGGGGTGGCATCGTCACGCAGTGGTTAGTGCTGTCCCCTCACAGCAAGAAGGATGTGGGTTTGAGCCCGGGTCGACCCGGGGCCTTTCTGTGTGGACTCTGCATGTTCTCCCTGTGCCTGCGTGGGTTCTCTCTGGGTGCTCCGGCTTCCTCTCACAGTCCAAAGACATGCAGCTTGGGTTGACTGGAGACTCTAAATTGCCCATAGGAGTGAGTGTGTGTGGTTGTTTGTCTACATGTCACCAGGGTGGACCCCGCCTCTCACCCAGTGTCAGCTGGGATTGGCTCCAGCCCCCCTGCGACCCTATTCAGGAATAAGTGGTACAGATAATGGATGGATGCTGGTGGAAGTTCATACATGTCTAGTCTTCAAACATTTTTCCTCAATAAAGAAAATAAACTTCTCACTATATGAGAGAATATAATTTATCTAAAATGTTTATTATTCTACATAGGTTTATAAAATTATTAACTTTATCTTTATGGCTGTTTTGTTGCTAGCAGAGTAATCGATTACAACCACGATGAGACCCGTTTAGCTTTGTACCAAAAACAACAGTGCGAGCACAAAAATCACGTTTGTCTGAGTTTTGTTTTTCCAATAAATTGTTTATTTGTCCACAGCTGGTTTTACATTGCAGTTAGCAGGAACCATGCAGTCAAGCTCTTTTTGGCCAGTACTAATAATAAAGCTATTTCACATCACAGGTCACACACACAGTGAAATAAACACCAACACCAAGCATTCCTCTGCATTTTAGACCAAGGTCTTGCACCTTTGCATACTGTATATACATAAGCTCAACGTGAACCTTGCGTGAAACAGTTTCTCTCTTTTATTGTTGCATGTTTTGATCATCTAACTGGGAAAGCAGTGGTTTTAATTAATAACAAAAAGGCAGAAGTAACAGTAGAGCAAGGCACACAATTATATTTTAAAGTTTTCAAACCCTATTTTGTCCTACGCACACACACACACACACTTCAACACCAGGCCCAAACCCCAGCATCACTGCTAATCTCAGGACCCGTCCAGAAAATAAGAAAACAACACAGTACAGTAGTGGTGTACATACAGCAGTATTAATATCAACACGTCTCCGTCAACAGTGGTCAAACCTTAACACCTACACAACAACACCGCTTCGGCTTTTGCCAACTTTGGTTGTGTTGCATAGATAAAAGACTGTTTTGTATCAACTTATTTTTCATCGCTTGACGCCTGGTTCATCTCTGACAGTACAGAGGAGAAAGGTTTAGTTCAGAATGGACTCCGCTAAATCTGACCTGATGGGTGTTTCCACTGATTCAGAGCACAGTGACTTCTTCCACCATCACAGCAGCAGGTACATCCTACAATTCATCACAGAACCTCCAAGATTATCAGTTTGTAGAATCAATTAGCGCTCAGAATGATGGATGGTCACAAAAAGCATCGAGAGTGATCCATTCTTCAAAGGGCTAAAGAGGTGAACTCTGAAGGCTGTCAGGACGAACACGGCCTTCCACAAATGAGATGGTCTGCAGAGGGATCATCGCTACTGCCTGCAAAAAATTAATGTTACATTCGGGCAATTCGACACAAAAGTTGGAGAATTTTGACTGTTGCACTTTAACAACAGACTCGAGTGTTCTGACCCTGCTTCTCCTTAAATGAGACAGGATCCACCAACCATTATGTTTTTTCACTCTAACACAAAAGGACCTTCAAGCAGCTGCTGTTAACACACCACTAAAAGGGTAAGCGCTAACTGTGCCGGTTGGACACAACAAGCATGTTTGCAGGAGACAAAACAGGCTGCGAACCTGCTCTTCTCCAAATGAGACAGTCTACAAACAACGTCACCACTTCCTACCACTGGACAAGACAGAACAGTCCTCGTCAACCTAAAGCTGAAGATGGAAAACTGAAGGACTTTCCACCAAGATATTGTTCTTAAAGGACTGATACTGTGGTAAATACCAGCTGGACTGGGCCTGAAACCTCACAAAGGACGTTTCACTACTCAGGAGGTAACAATGGCCAGATTCCACAAATTCAGTCAAAATCAGGCTGCAGTTGTCTTGGTAATGTTGCTGACTTGCCCTCAAAGACCTCAGAGAAATGGGACACAGCTTGTAGCTGCAAGAGTGACAGAGCTACAAATCAGCCACAGTCAAAGTTTAAAGCTCAAGCATCAGCCACGAGGCTGTCAAATCCAGAAGGCTTCAGAACTCTCAGCCAACAGGAAACAAAACTAAGATGATTTTACTCTTATTATGTCTTATGTGGATACTTTCCAGCCAACTCAGCAGGTACATTTGCGCATTTAAGACTTTGAATGTAAAAACAACCCGAAGACTATGCAAGATCACGTTGAGGAAAATGCCAGTACCTGCAGTCATGAATGAGTAAACAAGGATTCAGTCAGAGCCTTGAAAAATGATCCGTATGACGTATTCTCATCCAATGCCCCTCTTGGAAAGATGGCATTGTGTGCGGGTGCCGTCTGCCCTGTAACGTGCAGCCATTAGGGGTCCCTATCAGGTTATTCTTGGCATCTGAACAAACAAAGGATGCTGCCATTTGTCTGCTAAATGTCTCGAGGTTTGGCATTTTTGCGTCCAAGAGTTAGACCCAACTCCACATCCACTCTAGAAATAAATGGCACATGCAGGGCTAATTCTAAGTCTACCAGCCGGTCTTACTGCTTTTCAATCATGCTAATAGTTTGTCTTAAAGTAGTAGTCTCTATAGCAACAGTGTAATACAACTCACCGGCCACTTTCCATCTGGTAAAACCTGTATTTCTCAACATCACAACAACGCTCTGCAAAGCTGATCATCTCAATGTGGATGTGGGTCCTTTCACCATGGCTGGATACTTGCGGCTTTAATTTCTCTCAACAGTCACAATGCGTCTGTAAGTCATGGCTAGATTTTTTTCATATCTGAGCAAGAGTGAGGCTCTGTAGCCATCACAGTACGTCTGCTGGGCGCTACAGGATGACGAGTCGGACAAAGTCACAGCAACAGGTCATGAACAGCGACATCACAAAGGCCAAGTCTTATTTTTAGGAAGCAACATGCCACTTGTGCTACAACACTGCAGCCTACAGCTGAACAGTGATGATGTGAGACAAAAGAGTGTTCGCAACTGGAGCATCAAAGACGGGATACGGTGGGAAGACACGCAAACCAGCTGAAGACATGATGAACTATAGTGAGGTAGCTCTAGAAATCTCCAGGAACAGAGGAGGAACTTAGTGACGGGTGATGCAGAAAGAAGAAATGGGTAAAAACAGAAGGTGCTGGTTGCTCAAAGACAGACTTCGATGTTGACCTGGAATCCAACTAGCTACAGACACCTAGCACCAAACAGACAACACAGTTAGAATGAAGCTGGTGAGGAACGTAGAACGTTCAGCAGCTGAAGAGCCAGAGATGTTTCTCAGGAGTTGGTGGAGGCCTGAAGCAGAGTGAACACTGAACACCAACACAGAGATGGGTGATGGCGTTGCCCTGTGTCTGCTGGATGTGGAAACAGGCAACTTTCCCTTTTCGCCAAGATGTTAACCACAAGCATGTCAAGGCCCTTTCTCTGTCCTCCAGTTCGGAATCATTTAAATCTATATAAAGTCATGTTTCTCTACACCGGCACTGAGACACCAGAGCAGAAAGGCCTTTCTCTGTGTGTTCTGTTCATTCTGTGTACACTGATTCTATTTGTGCTAAATGTTTGTGCTTCAGCTGTTCTTATTTATGCATTCTATTGTTGTGTTAACTGTTTTTATTTAGCTTTTGTTTTGTTTATCATTTTGTAAAGGTTTTAAATCATAATCATCCAAAACCTATGTCCATTTAAGATCTGCAATTTTTGAGTGGACTTACACCAATTTGTAAACAACCTGAACAGTTACATGAAGCGACTATCCCCCGTGAACGGAGCTCGGCAGCTACCGTAGCTAGCACTGTACAAAGACGCAGGCCGCTGTGACGGCTACAGTGGAAACACATCTCACCTCTGGTGGACGTAGGGTGGCCGCGTCTTTACACCTGAAAACCTCTATCTAACTCACATCTCTGTGCAACCAGCCTGTAAAAACAGAAAGCTGTCTAAATGAGGAAGACAGGGTCAATCTGAGAGTAAACCAGTACAATCCAGTACAGAACGTCTTGGTGCTTGACTTGGGATTTGACGCACTGGTTCAGTTTAACAGTTTAAGTGGTATTTTTAAGTACCTGAAGTGTGTTGTGGACAAAGTCCATAACACACCAAAACAAGCTTATATCAATAAGAAGCTGGAGCTGATGCTGGGTCGCTTTCATTTAGCCTGAAAAAGCCATTTTGTGTTGTTGAGTGTTTTTTTTTTTTTTTTTTTGCAGTGTAGCCCAAATACAGCATCATCATGATAATCATATGTAAATTGTTGATGGATATAATTTCACCACATCTTTTTCTTCCTAACCTGAAATCTGAATCTCCAACTGTTTGTAAATTCACTGTGCACAGAAAAACTCAAAGCTATGCTCAGCCAGCCCCTAGAAGCTGCTTCACCATCACTCAGAAACTTCCAGGTTCACCCCTGAAAGCAGGCTCATTGTCCCTTTGAAGCATGTTGGGTCCGATCACAGCATCCCTCTGAAGGTCAGCCTGAAATGACAGTCAGCTCTCAGTCCAGCGTTCAACAGAGCAGCTCAGTTAGAGCAGTGACAGTGGGGAAATCAGAGGAGTGAAAAGCTCCGTGAGCAGACAGGGAGGCGGCTGCAGAGGTGAAGCCCAGAGGACAGATCAGCAGAGCAGAGGGGAGACGGAGCGAGCTCCTTCACAGCTGGATCCTGGAGGTCCCTGCCCCCAGCACAGGCAGCCTCTGTATGAAGGGAGAAGGACAGGAAGAGCTTGTTAAGACAGAGATGAATGTTGGTCAGTGTCTTCTACTTCTGAATTAGATCTATTCCCTGTTGAGACGCTGACACTGCTCACTGGGCTGCAGATGTGGAACAGGAGCAGAAAAGGGTGAATCTGGTGATGTTCTATATTTTACAGTCAACGAATCCTTTGAAAAGTACAAGTTCTGTGTGTGCATCGCAGCCTGATGTACCATCAGAGACCACTCTGTCGCTCTGGGTGACATGCTGCTTCGTCACCATGAACACACGGTTGATTCTGACTCGCACTGACTCCCGTCTTGTAGTATTTCTGCTCAACAGTTTGCTTTGTCATGTGATTGCTGTAATAGCAGCACTCTTACATCTTCTTACATCCTGGTCTCACGTTAATACATTCACTCAGGCTTTGTCCAAAGTAAATTGCTTAATTGTTCTACTGTGCTATTAAAGTATTTGATTGAATTTATTGAGGTGCGTCCAGTTACCATTCAGCAGCCGTCTCGTGGTTTCCTCTCGTTTCCGTTCTCTCCCGCTCACTGTGCCAACAGACCGTTTCCTCCTCAGCTTCATTTTCTGTTCTGTTTTTCTATGAAACTTTCCAAACACGAGTCGGTGATTGGCCCTGAACACGCGCTCGCTCGGTGTGCTCTGCTGCAGACCTTCTGCTGTCTGGGTCACAGAGCACATCATGAGCTGCATTCACGATTGTTTTAATTGCACCTGTGTCTGTGTGTATGGTGTTTGTGTGCGCCTGGTATTACTCACACTATGGGGACTGAAACCCGGCTACACACTCGCACTGTCCAAACGGGCAGGATGCTGGTCCCCACCATGTAGGTCATTGATCTGTAGGGTGACGGCCTGGTTTAAGGTTAGGCTACGTTTCTGGGAAACGAATGTGAGTCGGTGTAAAGTCCCCAGCAGGAGCGAAAGCAAACGCATGTGTGTGTGAACAGGTGGGCTAGACTGGGGCATGCCATGGGGGTCAGGACCAGCTGTATGCATCGCTGATATGATGTGTGTGTGCGCGGGTCCTTTGCTGTTACATGCATTGTGTGTGCGTACATGAGCTTGATTTAGCACTTCCATGTGGGTATTTCTGTGCATGGGAGTGTGTATGCAGGTTTGTCCTCTGGTGTGTGTGAACATGTCTGTCTAACCTGCAGCTGTTGGGCTGTCAGAGCTTCTACCTGGACTCTCATGCCCTGCCCTCGGGAGCGTGTGTGCATCTGTGTGCTTGTGTGTGCATGTCTGGAGTGTGGGGGCAGCAGGTTTTGCTTAGCCCTGGAGGCACCCATAGGGCGGACATCTCTCTCTCTCTCTCACACACACACACACACACACACAGATTGTGTCTGTGATGGCCTTTGATCATGTTCTATAGTTTCCTGGTTTGATTTGACTTTAAAAACAGAGGAACTAATAAAAACAACAATAAATGCACTGCTGCCTTGACCACACATTGTGTCTGCACACTATTTGCAGTAATTCATGGGAGGTGGACTGGACTCCCAGTAATTTAATCTGACATTAAGTGGACAGAAAAACATATCGACATCCTCTCTGTAAGAAAATTCAGGGAATGTGAACAGGCGATCATGTGACGGTGCACATCAAGCTGTCAGAACATGTTGTGACTTTACCAAGAGTGAAATGCTCTGTTCCAAGTGAGCAACAGCCTCAAAACTGAGGAGAAATGAGTCTGTTTAAAAGTGTTTGCTTTCTCGTCGTGATGGGAATAAAACAAAAACAACAACTAATCTCACATTTATTTTTTTGCAGTCAAACCACCGTGACACTTCTTCTCTGGTCAGGAATGTTTGGGGTTGAATGTTTTACTAGAATAGAGAAGTCAGCTTTGAATGCTTGATGCATCACTGTGCTAATGTGACGCACCGCCACTGATGCCCTGAGCCTTTTGTTTTAGCAGATAACCGCTGGTGGGGCCTGTTTCACCATGGTGAGCGCTGCCTCCACAGTCACTGCCAACGGCAGCAGCCTTACATTTCACAAATTACTGATGCTCAAGAACTGCTGATACATTTGTTTAGCCTGCCAGTTTATGCAAGGGACACACAAAGTGTGGTGTTTACTTTCATTAGTTAAACTTTCAGATTTGGTGAAACAGCCACCGAATGACATGAGCAGTTTTTGTGCTGAGGTCGGACTTTGTGCGATTGGTTTGGCAGGCAGTGACACTGGTTCATAACCTCAGAGCAGAACACTGCTCTGTACAGTAATCACAGTTTAAAAGCCTCCAGTGATAAATATGTGATGCTGAAATTCTAAAACATCCCAAATGACCCCTTTTGTTGCACAGGTGTGTGTGTGTTTGCTCACTCTAACCGTCCCCGTCCTCGAGGCGAGTCTCACTGAGGCCTGGCTCTGGCCCGGGGCTGGTCTGGGGGTGTGACTGACAGCCGACTGAGAGCTCATCTGACTCTGAGAGGGAAACAGCAAATGAGAGGAAAAAGCAGCCAGGGAGAGAGAGAGAGAGGCGAGCATGCGGAGAAATCAAAAGAGATGAAGAAGAGAGAAAAGAGAGAACAGAGAAACCAGTTTTGCCACATGAAGTCATACACATGATGCAGCAGAGAACGAGGAAACATTATTTCATTGTGTACTTTTGTGTTTGAACAGTGAGAGAGAGAGGTGGCGATGGATGACGAGAGAGACAAACACGAGAAGGCAGAGAAGAATAAATCAAAACAGCATTATCGGGCTGAAACGTTGTTAGTCTTTGTTTTCTAATCGGCTTGTTCTTTCTTTGAGCCCAAACTGATGAAAAAGTTGCAAATGAAAACAACAAGCATCAGGCTGAAAACAATCCTCTCCCCCACTTTTAATTGGTTCACGACTAATCGCTTTGTAAAGACTTGTGCAGCTCCACATACATCTACCAGGGCCGCATGAACACAGACACCAACACACAAACGTAGTCACACTTACATGTGCACATACATGCCAACGTGTAAGAGCGCAGCTACCTCAGCTTTGCCTTTTCTCTTAGTCTTTTGTTTGATGCCCTTTTTATTGAGTTTATAAGCTAATGAGGAAACTACTGCACACTGGGACAGAAATGGAGCCAGGCTGCCCTCGAAACCTCGAAACCTCGCAATCCTCCAGGAAGTTATTAAAAAACTGTAAGTACAACAACACAAAAGTTGTGTGAAGCCAAAAGTCTGTCAAAGATCAGTCCATGTGAGTTTGTGCTATTGCCTTTAGATTGTATAAAGGACACGTAGCCAACGTGCACTGTGGGACAGACTAGATGTTCAGCTGTTTAACAGATTACAAGCTGATAAACAGAGAAGGTAACGAGAGATGGTAAAAAATGCAAACTCATTTGCATAAGGAAATAGAAAAGTTAAAAAGAGCACAAACATGTTAATTCAGCGATGAAATGAACTGAATGATCACTGCAGGAAGGGAAAGCTCTTAGCTGATGAATCCTAATGAAATCTGACGGATAGTAATTATGCTGATGTTGTTCCATGGACCTTAACCTTTTAACTAAAAAAGTGAGAAGTCTGCAAATCCCCCCCCAATCACTAACACCCGAGGGAGGAAAGAGGGATGAGACAGGGGACAGGGAGGACAGGACAGACAGGGGAGGGGGAAAACAAGAGAAGACAACAGAAAAAGAAACGTGAAGAAGAAAATGTCGGAGGATGGAACAATTGAAGAAAGACTGAAGAAGCGGGGAAGGAAAGTACAGGTGAGGAAGAAAAGGACACAGGAAAGGAGGGGATGTACAAGGTTTAGGAAGCGATGAAAACAGTGAAGGAAGAAGGAACTAGGAGAAAAAAAATATGAAATGAAGGGTGAAGAAGAAGCATGTGAAAAACTGACGATGAGGAAAGTAGAAAAGAAGGGGAGTGAGAGGAAGAGGAAATAAGGCTAGAAAAAAGAAGAGGATGGGAGGATGGGTATGTAGCGGGGGGGACGAGAGGAGAGGTTACGTATATCAGCACCTCTCACGTCCCACCAGCCTCAGAAATGGAAATGAGAAAAACGCACACCGGCCTCATTACATTTCACAGCCACTGAGGAGCTCGGCTCGGACTAATACCTGGACTAGAGAGGTGAAGTGCAGTGTCAAGGCCCTGTATAATGTCCTGAGATAGCAGATCAGGCTAATATGTGGAACACTAACCTGCTTCTTCACCTCCTGCTGCGAGCCCCTGCATCCTCTCCTCCCCTTCTCCTCCTGCTTCTCCCGCCGAGTATCCACCTCTCTTCGCCTCTCCCCCTCCTCCCTATCAGCCTCTCTCATCGCCAAGCAGTTAATTTTGGGATTAATACGCGTGGCGGTGGTGGCTGCCTCTTTTGAGGGATTTGTAGCGGAGCTGCAGACACTTATCTTGGTCATTACGGCGCCCATATTGGATTCAAGCGTTTTAGTATCTGCCAAACATTCAGCTGCGGAGGAGTCTATCGGGGCGACAGGCGCACGGGGATTAAGATAAGGAGACCCCTCATTACGACTCCTCTCCTCCTGCGGCACGCTGACACTCCCAGCGACCGCGACTTCTCCTCTAGCGACATCACAGAGGAGGTACAGGTCCTCACCTCGCTTCACTTCCACAGCGCCAGAGGAGAGAGGAGGAGAGGAAGAGCTGTCATCTTTAGGTTTGGAGCCGGGCCCCTGGAGGGAGGCGGAGAAACTCACTGAGGGTGAGGAGGTGGAAAATGAGCTGTAACAGCGCTCCAGGAAAGGAGAGGAGGAGCTGTATGCCTCGTCTGCTGTCACTGTGGGACTGGACCTTTGGAAATACACCTGATCCTGGTTTCTGTCCAACGCAAACTCCTCTGAGGGAGACAAATAGCTCAGACTGTGACCTGGTTCAGAACTGGGCGCCTCTTGAGACAAACACTGAAGACTATGCTTTGGTTTTGAACAAGGCGAGTGTGCCACAGCGGCAGGATCCAGGGAGGACAGATACTCCACATCCTTCTTCAGCAGGTCCCTCTGGGGTTTCTTAGTGAGCGCCATGCTGTAGCAGAGAGGTGGACCCAGGTACACCTCCTCAGTGCAGGTCGGAAATAGGGTCTCCTCCTCCCTGATGTCTGGGCTGGGGGGCAGGGACAGAGCGGGGCTGACTGGTTCTCCTGTGTGTTCATGAGTCTGGTTATCAGACCTCAGATCAAGAGCACAGAAGCTGTTCTTGGTCTCAAGGTTGGGAGAGGAGCGTCTGGAAGCCTGAGCTGAGCCGGAGCTTGTAAACAGCTCAGGGCTGGGGCTGTGGAGGCCTTGTGTCGGCGTGACGTAACACGGAATGCTGTAGGGCACCGGAGTGGAGCTCTTGTCCTCGGAGCACTGACTGACCTCGCCACAGTCGCTGTCATGGGACGAGAGAGAGAGGTAGGAGTAGAAGTCTCCCTTACGGAGGTGAAGCGGTCGGTGGGAGTGTTCGAAGACCTGGAGGCAGAGGAGAGAGAAAGTTTGTCAGGACTTTTGTTGTTGTCTGTATCTGATTTCAGGGTCTAAGGAGAGAGGGGGCTGTTTACTTGTAAACCCCTTCTCCACAAATTTGTGACTTTGAGCAATTTGAATAAAACTGACTGGTGTGTTGTTAATCTCTTTCATCCTTTACATTAACATCTTTGGTTTTAATGCGATTGTCATGGCAGTTTTCTCAGATGCAAGGTTGTGGTTCTGTTGTTTTGTTTTGTGATTTTTTTGTACTATGTTCATTTATGTATCAGTATTTGTACTTTAACACACCTGCAGTAACATAATTAGCAAACCATCCAGTCTGGAGCTGCATATTAATAACTTACATTTTATGAGAGGAGCAAAGTTTTCTGCCTGGTTTCTTTCCTTTTTAGAAATAAAATGAAGACTGAAAACTGATTAGATTTTAAATTACTTCACTTGAAAAAGCTACTGAAGAAATTAGTCATTACATCCTAAAAGTTATGATCTATGATGCGATTTATTGAATTATTTCAACTCAGTGAACAAATTAACTGAGATAACTTTTGCTACATTTGGATTAATTTGTCCTCAGAATGTACAGAATACATGAGGTCAAACAACTTCAGGAGCTGCATTTCCTGAAACACTAATTAATTTCATCAGTTTATTATCAACATTTGAAGCCTTACTGAACTGTTACTTTCATTTCCATTAAGCTAATTAGCTTTTTGCATTTGCTTGTGTGTTGCCATTCTTTCTCTGTTGGAGCTGTGTGTTTTCAGCATCAGTACTGCACCTTGTCTCTGATATGTGCCAGTGACGTCGGCCCTTGGTCTGGGTTGGACCTGCCGGTCTCAGTCTGGTCCGGTTCTTTGGGCTGATTCTCTTTGCTCTTTAGTGCCAGTGAGGTCAAGTCAATAATCTCCATGACAAACTCATGCACATTCTCTTTCTTTCCCTCGTCTACACTGCATGGAGGGAGGGAGGAGGGGGAGGGAGGGTGGCTGCAGCAGGAGTGAGAACTGTGCCGCTTCTTGGGAGGCAGCGATGATTCTTTGTCTATTACCTCCGTCCTTGTCTGCTCTGTCACAAAAGACGAGAATTTGAACTTTTCCTGGATGGTGATGGCCTTTCTCCCGCCGTGGCGCAAGGCATCGTGGGATCTACAGTCCTCAACTGGTGAGAGAGAAGGAGGTGAGGGAAGGGAGGAGCTGTGGCAGGGCAGCTCCCACTTCAGCTGTCCCACCAAAGAGGAAGCATGCTTGGATGGGAAGGGACGTTCACAGGGTGCTGCTGAAGAAAGCTGATCTGC
Source organism: Monopterus albus (assembly GCF_001952655.1). Taxonomy (NCBI): domain Eukaryota; kingdom Metazoa; phylum Chordata; class Actinopteri; order Synbranchiformes; family Synbranchidae; genus Monopterus; species Monopterus albus. Next base: position 719,353 of record NW_018127995.1, read on the forward strand.
TGAGTTTGATTCTGTGTCCACTGTCAAGTTGCTGACGTCCTGCACTGATTCTCCTGTTTTGGCAAACACGTACAGCTCCCTCAGTGACTCTCCTTTCTTTGTGAACACACTCGACTCCTCTCTGAGGAGTTCATCATCTTCATCTCTCCCTTTTAAACAGCTCTGGTCCACATTTCCATTCTCTACGTCGTCCACAAACTGGCTGATGTAGCTTCTTGTTGCATTTCTCCGGTTCTCCTCCTCCTGTTCTGTCTGATCTCTTTTCATGTTGGTGTTGCTAATATTAGTGTTGGTTTCTAGTAACTTTGCAGCTGCGTGGTTTAGAAAACAGTGCTGCTCCTTGTGCTGAGAGGAAGATGTGAAGGTGTCGGACAGGTGGGTTCCACATTGCAGCTCATCCCGGAGGCCTGCTTCTGTTTTCAGTGAGGAGGCAGAGGAGGTTCGAGCAGATCGGATCCAGCTCTGCAGCTCCTTCTTCATGTACTCCATCCCCAGGACATAAGACCCCTCCATCTCCTCTTCATCATCATCCTCATTAGCAGAAGAGGCTCCGCTTAACCTCTCCTCCTCATGGTCCTCTCCGTCACGGACGCCAAACTCCTCCTCAGTGAGCGTGAGCGTGGAAGAGGACAGCAGGTCACTTTCATCCTCATCCTCATCAGTGCCTGCCGATGTACAAGACACGTTCACCACCATGCTCAAACTCGTTGCATCTGCTTCATCCATCACTTGCCCTCCTCGGATGTTTCCACGACAACGTTTCCTATGCGAGCTCGAGTTGACATTTGCTGCCATACTGGGATCCAGGCAAAGGTGCCGTTGATTTTGGAGCATGGCAAAATCTTCAGACCCCAGAGATGAGTCCTCGGTGCTGCTCAGCTCAGTTAGCGACGCTGTTGCTGAACTCTCGTTGATCAGCGAAGGTGGTCCCCTGCGCGAAGAGTCTGAAATTCCAGAAAGAGGGGAGTGTCGGCCACCTAGAGAGGGGGAGGCGGGGAGGTGGCTCCGATGTGGGGAGCTGCTCCGAAGCGTCATGTCAGAAACACTTCGGGTCATCTTCACTGCCAGAGGACTCTGGATTTTCTCCAGACGTTTCAGAAGATCAAGGGTTCTCCGGCTTAGCTCCCCAGAGGACGGCTCTCCCTGCAAACATTGACTGATCTTCTCCTTTCCTGGTTCACCTCCATCCACCTGTCTGCTCTGCCCCAGGTCCAGGTCCCCGAGGCTGCTCAGGCTGCCTCCAGCTTCCCCTTCAGCAGCGCGACATGGGGCCAGGCCGCTCTCCAGAGAGCTGCTACGCTGCAGAGGGTCTTTGAAGGGGAATAACTCCACACCCAGGGCCAGCAGGGACTCCAGAGAGGAGCTCTGAGACAATACTGGACTTGATGCCCGGCGGCTAAGAATGGGAGGAGTCGCCAAACCGTTAAACTGGTCAAGAGTGAATTCAGTGATGTCATTGCAAACCACGAAGGGCTTGGAGGACTCTGTGCTGAGTCCTCCCACCTCTAAGTCAGAGTCAGAGTCAGCAGGAGTCAAGATCCCACGCCCGTTGATCAAGATCTCGACTGCCACACCTCCCCCCTTCCTGTGCCTTCTCCCTTTCTCCTCCTCTCTGTTTCTCCTGCATTCATCCTGGCTGCCATCCCTCCTCCATGCTTTCTCCTTGTTATCCACTGTCTTGATTCTTTGGTTGTACTTTGTGTCAGTGTTTTTGTACAGAGCCACATCAGTGTCGTCCTTCCTCTGCTCCTCTTCCTCCTCCTCCTCGTCTACTCCCTGGGTTTCAGAGGTGATTGTCATCATCTCTGTCTCTCCTGTATCACTGACAATCCCGCTCTCGCACTCTGACCGCCGACTGTTTGCCGACTGGCCGCGTCCTCTGCCACCCTCTCGCTCACTCTCTTCATCCTTGTATCCAGCGATCCTATCTCCACCTTGGTGGTTTGACATCAAACCTCCCAGGAAGTCCGGAAGGGATTCGATGGAGGAGAATGAGGAGTCCTTACTCAGGCTCTTTAGCAGGAGATGCTGTTTCTGGTTTCCTGACTTGGTTTTGTACAGCAAGGAAGGAACATGAGGAAACTGCGGCTGTCTGCAGAATTCAACATTATGGAGGCTGTACACCTGGTAGATGTGATTGGTGTTAGGGGGCAGAGTCTGGGAGGTAACGCTGGGCTGAGCCTCTGGTGAGGACCCACTCATACTGGACATCATGTCAGGACAGTGACTGGCTGAGACAGGGGTTTGAGTCCCATCGAGCTGATTCCCATTAGGCAGACCACTGTCTGAGGGCAGGTCTGGTTCTGTGGGGAGGTTGTGTGTGAGGTCAGGTTCTGGTACTAGCTGTGGCTCCGGTTCTGTGATTGTCATATCTGTTTCATCCCATTCCCAGGAGTCATCTGGAGCTGGTGCCACTGGACCAGCTGGGACTGGGCTGATGTGGTGGAGGTCAACTAGACCCGGTTCAAGAAAGTTCCCAGGAACCTACAGACAAACAGGAAGGAAGAAAGAAAAAAGGCAACATGTTTGAATTTGTTTAGCGAAGACAAAGAGGAACCCAGTGGCTGCTAAAGGGAACCAGAGAACCCACGATATCCAAGGTCGTGCATGTCAGACCCCTGTTCTCTCTGCGACTGTCTTTTTCACAAATGCCACAAAGAATCAAGAGGAAATTAAACAGAAAAGACACAACATTTTATTTAACCATGCCACTGTACAGCTTGTAATGAATGTCAAGGATTAACTGCACATTAACACAAAATGTCTGACGTTATATTGATCTTATCTTGATTCTGATTTACTGTTCATATGACTTTCACATTCACCAGGTTCAACACTGGAACTCCTTGCTGGTAAAAGGTGGACATGTACAGAATTTACTGAATAAAGAAAAAAGACAATCTACAATTTATTCCTCTAGATTAAATTCTGAAAATCTATTTGAACAAGTGACTGGTAATTATTGAGTCTGAAATAAACGCATTTCAAAATATTCCTTGAAGCAAGTTTTCTTCATACTCGTGGAGCAGTTTGTCTAATTATGTCTTGTTTCAAGCTGCTCACATTAATTTCTAGAAACATCCTGAAACTGAGCTTAATGACTTAATGGCCTGTGTAGACACAAGTCAAATGCAGTGTAACTTAAGATCCAGAAGAGCCAGTTGAAAAGAAGTTTTCTATTATCATTTAAAGTGCTGTCAAACACTGAGGCAGTAGAGGTTATGTTTTTAAGATGCTGTGTCTTGTGTTTTGGCACCAAACTCTTTAAAAAGATGTGCTGCAAACCCCGTGTCCTCTCTGAAAGCGCCGTCTCGACTCAGACCTCCGTTTGAAAGAGACACACTGACAGAACACGTTTTGTCATTTAAAAAAAAGGGGGTAAAATCAGCCCACCCCAAAGCAATTGCTTATAAATCTCAACACAAATTATTCTGCTCTGGAACAAAGCGATGAATTATTCAAAAACGACTTCTGAGAGAAAGAGCACAAGCTGAAAACCCTAAAGTAAATACGTAATCAGAAACCTTCAGAAAGCTCGGCTGTCTAAAAATATGCTTAGACACAGGAATTCTTCCTTCCACAGACATAATTATACAAATTGCTCTGCGTCTCGTTAACAAGAGAGAGGGGTAATTCGTATTAGCCATTCATAGCCTATTAATCTAATAAACTAGTTGGATCTGTGTGTGAGAGGGAGAGCGAGAGAGTGTGTGTGTGGATATGGGTCTGTGTAATGAATTTCTATTAGATTTGTGTTTATTCCCCTTGTGCTGATAAGGGAGATGGGGGTAATGACCGAACTGGGTTTTGCCACTGCAGACGCATTCAAAAACACATTCAGCGCTGAGGGGAGAGGCCATCAATCAGCTTAATCCAATCAAATCGAGTATTTGATGACCCATGAAAACCTTGTATATAATTTATGTCTGTAATTTATCTCGTTTCTATAATTTCGTAACAGTTGATAGCTGAATTGTGGGCATGCTTATGACCCCACAAAGATGAGGCGGTGACTCCTAGTGTCCGGCGGCAACAGTGGCCTCAAAAACATATTCTTAAAAGCAGGAAATAACTCTTGAGTGTTGCTGGGACCCTGCCAAAGAGGCAGACAAATTTACTAGTTAAACAATGGTGATAATTTCCCACCCAGACTCCAACAACATGCCAGGCTTTTCATCCATAAACTGCTGGTCCAGGTGTTCCTGAAGCTGAATTTGGAGACACAGAGTTTCTGCAGGATTTAATGGCCTTGGATGGTCTAAATGCAAATACACTACATTTACACTGTAGATAAAACAAGTGGCTTAATCAGAGTTGTGTCTTCTGATGTTAATGTAGTTTTATATACTTGGCACTCACATTATTTGCACAGTGACATGAGGCCTTGTCTAAAGTATCCACACTGATCTGAAATGTAAAATGTCTTAAAGTGGAACATGAGGAATGTAGGTTCAATTAAATCCTCCTCTACCAAGAACAAAGCAGTTTGTTCAAACGGAACATGAAGCGATACAGAGGTGGCAGCACTGCACACAAAGTGAACGAGCACGTGCATTAGCTATATGTGATGCTAACCCCTAACCCTAAGACTGACCCTAAAACTCTCTTTATAAACCCACAGAGACAGAGAGGGAGAGGCACAGAGCAAAGTAACAGGAGGAAGTAGAGTTTCAGGTGAACTTTTCTGAATCAGTCCAGCTGTGACCTGCTACACAAACACACACAGCCTAGCTCGAGCTAAAATCCAACAGTTTGCACACTGGCCGTTTGTGACGCAAAACAAATCAGTTGTAAATTCATTCAAAAACAAAAGATGTTTGTGAGAACTGAGTCGAAAGAGACAAACTGGAAGTAAAAAATAAAAGCTACTGAATGTTGCGAGCTAGCTACAGCTAGCATCCATACAGTTGGTATACTGGCTGTGTGCTCTGACGCTGGCTGTCCGAACACATTTTTACACTTGTAAAAAAGGCAGACAAACTTAAAAGCAGTACGAGGCCATTAAAGTTTAGCAGGAGTGCAGCTATAAATGTTTGTCATGCAACTGGAACTAAGATTATTACAATAAGAAGTGAT
>NW_018127995.1:724447-743784 GCF_001952655.1 Monopterus albus
GCAGGAATGTGAATTCATGTCAGTCTGCTTCCACCAAGCTGATTTGCATATGAAACAGGTTGAATAAACTGGCCTCTTCTTCTCTGTCTCTGACTATGAGCGTGCTCCCATGAACACCATGAATCTGCTGTTTACAGCAGCTCCACCTCACTCTGTTTACTGCCTTAATCACAGGCTGTGACAGTGTGCACGTTTGTGTGCATGTGCGGGACCGGTGCAGTGTTTTTTTGGGGTGAAATCGGGAAACTTTTTTCCATTAGCTCTGGTTTGACTGCTCCCATTTGTTAGCATAGCATCTGCTGGAAGGCCCAAGGAGAGCAGAGCTATCTAGCAGCTTCTGGGTGATTATTCATGTGGCTGCGCTCCTCCTGGAGCTGCTGCTGCTGCTGCTGTGCTGCTGCTCGGGTCTCTGCCGACTCTCTGCTGTACCAGTTGTCAAAGTGCTGAGGGAGCCTGGCACCACCGTTCTGATTCAAAATGAACAGAACCGCACAGATAAATCTCCCTCTCCATGCAGGGTGGAGGAGCAGACAGACTGCTTTGAATGTAATGCAAACAGTGAATGAAAACCTCCTCATGTTGCTCATAACTCTGCTCTACAATACAGCTCATAATCATGGGGAAAGTGTTCTAAAATAAATCTCCACACATCACATTTGACTTACAGGTACACTCTGTGAAGCCTCATCCTCCACATCACCCTGCAGCTTTAATTTAGACTCATTTACATCAAATCAAAGATAAAACTGGATCTTTCCTCTGATGTCTGAACAGCAGTGCGCATGCTCATGGAACAGAAGACAAAAAATGTCTCTTGCTGTAATAACGCCCCTTGTTCCAGGTAAACTGTGCTACAGACACACTGAACTGTCCAGTGGCGTCCATCTGTCCATTGATCTGCCTGTCCGTCCCAATAACCACTTCAGATCAAGATGTTCCACAGTGCCATTAAATCTGCTGTGGATATTCAAGATCCTCAGACTCTTAAAAGGACCAGTGTTAGATAAAAACGTTGCTCCGTTAAATGGTTAGCTATTAGGCTAGATGTTTATTGTTTCCAGTCTTTATGCTAAGCTAACAAAGAGAGATGCTGTGTTGGTGCTGTCATCTCACTTTCCACATCATCTCCCTGTCGACCACCTGATCTTAACCTCTAGTGGCAACAAACACTATTATTAATAAATAACAAATGGTCTCATTCTGTGTCATTTCAACAAACAGGGAAATTCTTGAAACAGGTTGAAATCATCAGGCTACATAATGTGGAGATGCTTTTGCAGTCAGTGTATTTCAGTTACACAATCACCTACTGATTTGTTTTTTAAATTTAATCTACAAAAATGTCAGAACATACTGAAAAACACTCATCAAGGTGACACAGTTCAAAACCTAAAGAACCTCCGAGAAGCTGGAGCCACAGAACATTTTAAATTTTCCTTGGTAAATTCCTCAAAGGATTTGTTGGGCATCCATTTAATTATCTGACAATCAAATGTTCAATTCATCGCTGAATCGTTTCAGCTCTGAGAACACTGGTCACAGCTTCAGACTGTAAAACGGTCCTGCTTTGACAGAAAATCCTGTTGAATATGAATTCAACGGTTCTGTAAGTCAGACTGATGCTGTGGCCTGATTATGGGCCACAATCAGACTATGTAGAGATCACACACACATCACCACAAACATATCTGTGCAGTAACATACACAAGTTGCTTTCATTCATGCAGAAACAATTACACATAAACATTATGCAGCTGAAGTCTGAACCGTGCACAGCAGCAGACTCATTTACACAAACAGACAGGCGCAGAGCCAGCGACCAGGGGAGGACATCGTTTTATCACTTAGCAGAAGTGTTCATTTATAAGTGAAACCACCCAGATGTCTGCCTCTCTGCTTCTTTCTCTCTCAACCTCCCGCTTCTCTTTCTCTCCCACTCTCTTTATTCCTCTCCCATCTCCAGTAGAAGTGAAATTACTCTCCAGCCAGGCAGCGAGGTCAGAGTGTCTGGCCTCTGTTATTTGTCTTCTTCTCCTCTACAACGTGTGTGTGTGTGTGTGTGTGTGTCTGTGTGAATGTACAAGAGCAGGAGAGAGAGAGTCTCAGCTCAAACAGCACATGAACAGCAGAATTAGTCTGATTCCCTCTAGTTTACAACATCCACTCATTCCATGCTCTGTGCTTTTTGACACCAGTCGGTTCAGTTATGTACAGTACACGGTCGCTCAGGACAACACACACATTCAGCTAGTACACAATAAGTACAACACCTTTTCACTCATGGTTATCAGTCTATGAACATATAGGAATGTCTTGACTTTTGTGGAATGAACAGGTGGCTTTGGCAGGCTGTTGTTTTGGGTTGTAAACAGGAATATAAGGGCCCATAAAATTGCATTGTTAACACTTGGGGGGTATTTACTAAGGTTTTACAGCTCATTTTTGGCATTAAACAGTGAAATTGTGTTCATATTAACTAAGGAGTCTCAGTGGGGTTTTATGGTGGACAAACTGGAGACATGTGGAACCAGATGAATACAGTATGTGTGCTGGGTCTCAGGCAATATGTAGTTTAAGGAGTTCTTGTTCAGGACACAAAAATCAGAGAGGAGAGAATTTTATTCAAACAAATACCCTCAGCGCCTGATTTACCACGGCTCGACAGAGCGACATGGCTGAAAATTCCCCTCCGGAGAAAGCAGGCGGAGGGGAGAAAGCAGGCGTACAGTCTGCGGCCCTGCTGTCAGCGTGGCAGCTGTCCGTCATCTGAGACCTTGTTAGAGTTAGGAACATGTTTGAGGAGGGAGAGGGTGTTTGTAAATCACATCACTCGCCAAGACGGAGATGTGAGGGATGTTTACAGGCTTTCAGCTCAAACCACGCCAGCAGACTAGCCTGAAAAGCGACTTGACTGGCAGCAGACGACGTTTCTGTGACCACAGTAAAGTTCAGTCGCTGTAAGCTTAGACTTTTTTCTACACATCCTCTCGGACCACACGTGCACAGTAGCCTGCAGGCAGCAGATCCTAAATGGAGGGTGATTCAGATGAACAGAGCCACAGCTGCGCTCATTTACATCATCAGTGTTGGCAAATACACTGTTAAGTAAAAAAAGCTGTGGTGCCACAATATTTTAGGCACCTGGCAGTGATTTGTGACAGGCTTAGTAAATATCCCTCTTGGAAGTTGCTCATTAAAAATTGTAAAATTCTCCTTAAAGATCCTCCAAAAATCCTTCTTTGATACCTGAACGAAACAGAGTCAGGTCAGGCTTCAAAATCACATCCCAGCAGCTTGGACAAGTTATTTTAGCAAATAAATATTCTCTAAGTTCATTTCTATCCACCTGTTTTCATGGTGAAACTTTCCACAGAGAAAAGACACAACTAAAGATGATGGAACCAGATTTTTATTTTTATTACAAGCTGACTTCTTTCTTGTGAGCTGCCCTGCTGCACTCACCATCACAGGTCTCCACATTAAAATCACTGTCTGTTATTAAAAAGGTATCAACAGCAAAGAAAAGCTCTATTTTAAGTAGCTTGGTTAGTGAAAATTGCAGCCATCGTCTCCTGCTTATCCAGAGTCCCAACATTCATGTCCCCAGGAATATTTTCCAACTCGTCCTGGAGGATCAGGAGGTGCCAAGGCCAAACGAGACAATCTCTCCATCTTCTTCTGGCTCTACCCCAGGTCTCCTACCAGATCCCTCTCCACCACAACACCCACACCACCAGTCCGCCTGTCACTCTCGTGCTCCAGTTTACCCTCACTCGTGAACAAGAACCTGAACTACCTCAGTTCCTTTACCTGGGGCAGCAGCTCACACCAAATCTGACTGGTCGGTGACCACGGCCAGAAAGATGACAAAAACTCACACAAATTCAAAAAAAGGCCAAATCCCGTGTGAAGCACCAGTGAAGCACCACGAGGTGTCACTGTAGCTGCTCAGGTTACAAGGCACTGCTTCACATTTTACTTTGTTGGAAACATTATATATCTTTAAACCACATGAACAGAAACAGAAGTGATGACTTAAATCTGAAACCAAAAACTGCTTAGTATTAGTTGTAGTAGTATGAGCTTCCTTTCCTCCAGACAGCAGGCACCTCTGCCCCCCCCCCACCTTCTCTCTTTCCTCTTACTGGGCTCTTAACTCATCACTATCCATCAGTTAATCGCTCTGGTGTGTGTGTGAGTGTGCTCTCACGTGCACATGACTTTCCTCCTGTGTTTCTATGTCCAAGCACTAACTGTCACTATATGTGTAGTTTTTGTGTACCTACGGGTGCGTGTAGGCTTTTTATGTTTACAGAAATGCGACTGTTTGTGCCAGTGCTAAACCTTTGACCTCCTGTCTCTGCAGGTCCATTTTCATCACTATTTGAAATCCATAGCAGATCCATTCTGCTGCAGCTCTCTGTCTTCACATTACATCAGCTGAATAAAGCACTCAGCTCGCTCTCTGCCTCGTTTGGCCCCCTCATGACTGATATTCCTCTTAATGGCCACGGTGCTCGATACTTCACGTCCTCAGAGGAGCTGCACATGCAGCTGTCATCCTGCAGCGCTAAACTGATGCCGTGATCAGAGAGGAGCTCATACCTGAGACGTGGAATGTGAGGCGGTTCATCAGCTGCAGATTTCTAATAGCGCAAACCTTTTGGCGCCTCGCCGTCATGGCGGCAGACATGTGTGGGGTTCTGATATGCAAACTGTCAAAGTGTGGAAATCTCATTTGCCAGGTCGCTTTTGTTTGTGGAGGAGGTTTCAAAGACACGTTGCTTCTGTGACAGTGACGGCACTGGAGGACTAACATTAGTTTTTATCCACTGGCTGCTTTTAGACTGTGTCACCAAGGTAGATGGGAGTTCCCTGATAGACTAGTGGTTAGGGCACAGTGCTCCCACCGCTGCGGCCCGGGTTCAAGTCAAGGTTGTGTCAGGAAGAGCATCTGGCATAAAACATGTGCCAAATGTCAACATGCGACCCCTAACGGGAAAAAGCCCAAAGTGACATTCATTCAACTCCTTAAACAACAACTGGCCATGAACCTTCTGTAGATAGTCATGGTCCCAGGAGGACCATGACCATGACTGATTTTTTTAAATCACCCAAAGGACAAACTATATGTTTAGACTTTATGAACAATCATGGTAACGTACGTTCATACCCAGAAGGAAAAACAATGCATGTGTGTTTCATTTTATCAGTGGGGGCTTTGAAGAAAATCTTTCCTTTTAAATATTTTATTAGTTCAATCTTACATGAGGAACCAATAATATTAATAAATGACGCTGTACATTTTAGGACTGTAATCTTCCCATGATGAAAACGGACACTAACAAAGTCTGAGTTTGTGCTTATTTCACAAACACGATGACACTGTCTCAGGTTGTAAAGATGCTTCCAAGTCTGAGTTTGTGCTTATTTCACACTGTCTCAGGTTGTAAAGATGCTTCTACAACTACACACTGCAGCTTCAATCACAGCACCATCTGCCTTTCACGCTGCAGTTTAGCACCAAATCCAACCCCGACACGCTCACTGAGTGTAACCATGTGTCAGCTGACTGCCTGCAGTGTGGAGTGAGGGGTGTAAATGTCTAACCTGCTGCTCTCCCAGCTCTCTCTTCAGCCTGTTCTGCCACTGCAGCGCCTGCATCACGATCGCCTCCCACCTCCTCTCCAGGTTGATTGACAGCAGCTGCAGGGCCTCTCGGTGCTGCTCCGCCTCTGGGCCGACCTCCGCCATGGGGCCCGACTGTCCCAGAGGTGGGGATTGGAGAGAGAGTTTTATCAAGAAAATGATCAAGTTGTGATCATTTCTGTTAACAAATTAGTTTGTTTGCTCTGTTTGCTGGTGTCAGTCAAAAAACCTTTTCTTTAGATTATGGGACAAGTTTTTTTGAATCACGAGGGTCAAGTCCAAGTGAAGTGCTAAAGCCAAAGTCAAGCTGTGTGTGTCCAGCTGTGCTGTCATGAAATCTGTGGTTTCTTTTGCTCACCTGGCTCTGCTGCAGCAGCTTCTGGCAGAGTTTCAGGACAGAGGCCACTCCTCTGCGTCGGGCTCGTACCTCCGAACACAGAGACTGGTGGGCGACGTGAAAGACAAGAGCAAGAAGGAAGAAGCAAGATCAGCAAAACTCAGCACAAGCCCCTATTCATGCATTAGCATGATTAACATGGACAATAACAATAATCCTGAAGAATTTAAGCTCAGCCTGAAACTGTGGCATTAAGTGATGTTTTGTCACAATTCGCCGACCTCAATAAAGGTGGTGACAGCCGTTCACTGTCTCTAAATGGTATAAAATAGCATCTAAAAACTGAATGTCAGTCACCTGTTCTTCCTCCTAGAGTGTTGCAATTTACGGCAAAGTACAGAAGTGCATTCCCGCCGAAACGTCGGAGGGCGCACTATCTACATTGTGAGCTCTATTCAGTTTGCAGCTCAGCATGTGAGAACGCACAGGAATGGATTTGCAAGAGCAGAATCATATTTGAGAGAGAGGGAGGACAGAAGCGTGAGTTAACAGGTGACTTGAGCGAGCAGCAGGGATCCTCCCTCGCTCTCAAATGTGAATGTGCTCTTACAAATCTGTGCCCGCGTGCTCTCAGTCTGATTTGCAAACTGAATAGTGCTCGAAACATGTTCTGTATAATTTCAAAACTCTAGGCACCAACAGAATTTCACACAAAACCCAGTGAGAGCATGTGGGAGTGCAGACTCAGAAATGAGGCGCACATGGCCGGAGTTCTGCTGTCAAACATGTCTGCGTGCTCTCCGATGCTGAGCTGCAAACTGAGTAGCAATGTGCTTTGTGGATCCTCAAACATTTTGGTGAGGATGTATTTCCATAGCCATGTCTACATCAAAACCATAGCGTATACCACCTGCAGCATCTCGTGTGAGCCCCAAATGACACTCACATTCATGTCTACTCGCACAGTGGAGGCACAGTGAGCAGCGAACAGGAAGGAACACCTCGCAAGTGACTGAAAACAACAATCTTCTGTATTGTGCAGAACTGGATCATGAAACCCATGACAGAACACAAGAAAACAACTGAAGAAAATACACACAGCACAAGACAGATCACACGTTTTACATGATGAATTTCCCTATGTTGGTGGAGTTCTGGTTGTAACTAGTGAGGTTTCAGTGTTTTGTTGGATTCCTGTTGAGTGTTTACACGCACAGCCTCAAAAAACTGGAGGAGCTGCCACATGGGCAGAGAAGACAGCTGGACCGATTGAAACGGGAGCGTATCTGTTATACTCCTGCAGCACAGACTGGTTCCTTTTTATCACTCCTTGTTTGTATTTATAAACCTTAAAGCCTTTGTCTTTGTACTATTACTAGTACTACAGCATGTAGCACGTCTGGTGCTTCCGTTATCTATTGCTCAGACGAATCTAAACTCACTGTGCTCCTGTACAGTGAAGGATCATTACTGTCTGATCGCCTGACTACCTGTGTTTCTGACGCTTCAGTCTTTGTTGTAGCCACACCCCCACGCTTCGGTATCATTACTAGTGGTTGGAATGATGAGCAAAAACAGGGAAATGGGACCCAAGTTGTAACAAACCTGAATTATCCTGTGTAGGCACAGTAAGAGACAACAAGGACAAATAAAAGCTAAATGTACGTGTATTCCTTTGTTTCTATTCTCTAAAGTTCAGTGCTGTTAAATTCATAACAGGCCATTAGCATATAGTCAGATTCAGTATACAGATCCTTGATCAGCAGTAACAGGGCATAAAATAAATGACAACAGCCAGTATGCCCCCCCACCCCCCACTGTAATAAATGCAAAAAAGACAGAGAAACACATGGATTGGCAGGGCCCATTAAAAATCGCTATATGCTGATGAGTATCCACACGCAAAAGGTCAGTGAGTGTGTGTGTGTTTGCATGTTTCAGTGTTTACTCATGCAGGCGTGTGCACGAACGTGTCTAGATGTGCATGTGTGTGCAAACATATGCATGTACTTCTGACTGTGTGTGTGTGTGTGTGTGTGTGAGACAGAGAACAGAGGGGAGAGCCTTACTCCTCTGTGGCAGGGACCAAACACGTCCAAGCCCCAAACTACTTATGCTAATCCTGCCTGCTCGCTGAAAAGCACTTCCTTTACATTTTCTTTACATTTTTCCAATAAATATTAAACACTATTACAATGAAATGGGATTCTCTCTCGCTTGCACACACACGCACACACACACACACACACACACACACACACACACACACACACACCACTGCTTTTCTCTTCTTCTGTCTTTCATCTCCTCTTCCTTGCTCTCTTCAGTTTAGCATATTTGCAGCTTGCCCGGTTGTCTAAACAGGAGATGGGGATGCAGAATACAGCAGGCAGGATCAAGGGGACAAGCCTGTGTGTGTGTGTGTGTGTGTGTGTGTGCGGGGTTGCAGATAAATGTATTCCAAACAGGAGCTGTGTTACGTTGAAGGAGGAGGCTCTAAACAATAACAAAACGGCTGAGCGATACTGCGCCAAATAACAGCAGCAGACAGTGGAGCGAGGCCAGCAAGATGAATTAAAGTCGACTGAAGCTGCAGTGACGTTGGTCAGAACTCTAATCTGATCTACAAAGTCTGAAACAACAGTCTGGAACATTCAAAACTGCTTTCTCTTTAAATGTATGTTTTATTGGATTTGTTATCAGTCTGAGCTGGAAACCTGAGAAGGTTCAGCCTTGGATGGTGAAGACAAATGACTGCAGGACCTCATACTACACTGTCCTACACTAGTCACACAACTTGGACAATCCAGGCAGCAAACCTGGCGGCAAACAGGCTGTCAGACTCATCTGAGCCAGGTTTTCAGCCGTTTGTGTCACATGCGTGTTCAATATTAAATCAAGCCAGATGTGGACACAGCGCAGTACTGGCTCACACACCTTCACACATACCTGTGACCCGATGTGTATTTTTAGATTTTTAAGACCAAACTATTTATTTTGCACTCAGATCTGAGCACTGCTGCTGGTGTAGAGCAGCTCCGGCAGAAGGCATCTGGTGTGCACAGTGATGGAGGACTCAAGCTGCTGCTCTCACCACTGTAAAGTGATTCAGATACATCTGGTGCTGCGCTCACTGATGACTGTTTCCTCCGGGTGGAGAACAAAATCAACCAATCAGAGCTTTGCAGGTGGGATTAGGGTGGGGATGTTTCTGTACCAGAGCCAGAAAAGTAGCGACAGCATTCAGGTTGTTTTAAAGTCACCTTACATAAATAACCACGACTTGCACACCAACACCACTTCTAGCAACTGCTGCACACAGGTTATATGTCAAATGAAAGCGATGACAGCAGGATGGATACGCCACAGCCTAGTCGTGGCGACCTTGGCCCGAGGTTTGGCCACTACCAGCTGATACTTATGAGCGGGTTCCATTTGTTTCTCTAATGCACAGACAGGTGACAGCACATTCTCCCTTGACAGTTTCGTGTTATTCCACTGAACAGGCTCTGATGTATCCAGATAATCATTGCTACTGTTTTATGAAAACCTTAAGGCATTCAGAGTGTGAGAGTTCTCAAGAACCATAGAATATGTTTGCTGAGAAACACTGAATGTACATGTAACTTTGTTTACAAGAAATGAGACTCAAAGACACTTTTGGTCTCAGTTTGGCAAAGTGCAAGTGTTTGACTTATGGTCTATATTTCAGTTTTGAGTTACACACAATTAAGTTTTGTCAATTAAAACCATTTCAAAAAGCAGTTTATCATTTTTCAAACCTGTATCATAAATGCAGTTTAGTCAGCATCAGATAGCAAAACTTTTGTCTGAGAGTTTATTTTTAGACCAAGAGAAAGTCTCTATTGTTCCTGCACTGCTGGATTTTATGCACTGATCCCTCTCTCTCCTCTCTTTGTGTGTCTCTTTCTCTTTCTCTCTGGCCAGTCGAGCCTGGCTGGGCCCATATTGACTCAGAGGGCTCTACAGACACAGTCAGACAAATATTTGTTAAAAAGCTTTTCTTCCAAAATGCATGGAAAGCTGTGGAGTGGCCGCAGAGAAAGAGAAAGAGATGAAGGATGTAGAGGGAGGGACGAGGCGGGCAGGAAGTCTGACAACAAGTGTGAGATAGGTCGATGGGGAGGAAGAGCAGAGGCAGTGTGAGGACAGAGAAAGAAGAGAGACAGAAAATTAAGTTACTTAAAATGAAGCTGGGAGACAAGGTAGGGGTAAACAGAAAGACAACAGAGACCAGCAGGAAAAAAACAAGAGACAAGCAAGAGAGGCAGGAAATGAAAAAGTTCAAAAGGGGAAATTGTTGATTTATTCACATGTGAAACTGGGAAACCAGGGTAAAGACTGAAACCTCTGTTGTGAAACAATCTTCTGTACTGGTGAACACCTGAGTGTAATGCCTGGTTCAGACTATACGTTTCTTTTTGTGATGGTCACCAAGTCAGATCACATGATTATAGAGTCAGATGAGGGAGATGACACACTACACGTTGGTGCTCGACAGATCACAGCCTGGTGTCGTTCATGACCTGAAGGTGCCAGGGACCAGGAGAAGAGTGTGTGTGATACTGGCTGCTTGTGTTCAGAAAAGCACTAAAAAAGAAGACGAAGAGATTATATCAGTGGACCCGTGTGTGGATCGCATGAAAAGAGCAGTAGGCTATGTGTTGTCTATGCTTCACAGAGCAGAGGGTAATAAAACCAAAAACTAGAGAGCTAGTTCGACAGAGTAGCGACGTCACAAGGCTGACAGTCAACATGCCAACGTTAGCCGTTATCACTGTGTTGTTTAAAGAATATGGTTCAGTCCATTATGCCAACAATGTGAACAAAAGAGTCATCTGTGCTCCTGTCGGTCATCGTCGCCCACCACGTCGTAGATGATGAAAACCATTTGACATGCCTGACTTTGTGTCGGGACATCATGAGGTGTCCCAGACACATTGGTTGTCCATTACTAGGACAAACTATACGAGATAAAATGGTGGACTGTCGTTTGCGACACCATTTGTCATTTCTGAAGCCCTACAGCCATCGGGTCGGCCATAGGACCATTGTCTATCAGCTTTCACATGAGATTATATAGAATTTAAACAATTTCAGTTGAGGCACCAGTGTCCACGCTGCTTCAGGACTACATCTCAACTTTTTGAAGATGGGGTGGTGTTTCTTTGACCTGTGACTTCCAGCAGTAGTTTGCAGCCTAGTGAAGAGCGAAGCCATGGCACCCACCAGACCGTCTGTTGCAGGACTAGGTAGCTCTTTATGACTCTGGTTGTGTGCTTGAGGTTGTTGTCATCCTGCAGATTGAATCTGGTACCAAACACCTCTCTGATGAGACTGTACGACAATCTAAACATCTAAAGTGCCTAAAATGTTTGTACAGGTTATAGGTTATGTTTGAAAGCACCTTAAGTATTTTGGGGTCTTTTTCATAAGTATGAGAAAGACTGACTATGAGACTGACAGGTGGACCAGTGCTGCATCAACGTTAACGTCAACTCATCCTTAAAGACACAGAGAGGGACTGAGACATCCAGTAGCAGCTGTGAGTAGAAAACTGCTCCTCCATGTTGAAGCAGGCCGACTGAGGTCATTCAGCAAACCAGGGGCTGCTTGAGTTGTTATTACAGCTCTGTAAAGGGCCTTAACAAAAACCAACGATGCCCCATGAATCCTCATTAATCTCCAGGTATAACATTGTTTCAGTCTTCTGTGTACGTCCCTCTATGTGGGTACATTCAAGGTCGACCAACAGGAGAGACACAAAAAGAACAAGTGATGTCTTTATCTCCTCATCTGTTTTGTCACTCAACATCCTCTTTGAGGAAAGGATGACCGACTCGGGATAAACAAAAAGAAGAGGCTTTGCTCTCTGCGCTCTCTAATTCCCCCTTCAGCCTCTTGCTCTCATTCTCCTCCTCCTTGTGTCTCTCTGGCTCGAGCTCTCCCACTCCACCCCCCCACCCCCCAATTCTTAAATCTCCCTCTCCTAAAAACAAAATCCTCTTAACTCTCTTCCACCTCCTCATCTCCACAATCTAATTACCGAGACCTGGCGTGAAGACAGGGATGGTAGGAGAGAGGAGGGTGTAGAAGGAAGAGATAGATAGAGGAGAGTGCAGGTTGTTAGTGTAGTTGCTATGTCAGTGGTTTTCATGACACTAAAGCACTTTGAAATGAGAGCGAGTCAGAGACGGGGACCAACAAAACTAGGACTGGGAAACATTTGAGGTTTGTTGATGCTGGTGCCAATACAATACCCGAGTTGTGATACTGAAATCGAATTGATTCAGTGATCAGCTGTCAGTGCAGACATAAAGGATGATGTTCCTAGTTTAAAAAGAAAAAACACTGCTTGTTCGCATGAGGCAGGACGTGACCAGTAGCCTCCTGTGTCAAACTCTGACACTGAACCATCCACCCCACACCCCACTCAGACAGACAACGGCACCGAGTCCGTCCCCTTCATTAATTTCAATGAGCGGCACAGTGGATGGACTTTTTAGTTTCCTAGTCCCATTCGGATGGATGCATGTCGCAGAAACAGCTGATAAACCACTGTCTGTTGCACTTTAATGGAGATGGGCAAACAACCCAGAGGCACATATACAACCTATCATTGCTACTGTTAAAGTCTTTTCTCTTATAAAAGTAAGCTACAATGTTTGAAAGCACATCTAATAAAGCACAAATCTCACCTTTATGTGTCTTGTCCCAGTGGATTCCGTTGTCTTTTTCTTCTCGTTTTGGGCGGCACTTAGCTAAATAGTGTTGTGGGACCGTATACATCCATGCATTGTACAGTATCATCTTTTAAGTGGGTATTCCTCCTCATGACCACAAGGGGAAGCATCGAGCAAACTGCTGCTTGGTACACCAACATGAGGAGAAAACGACAAACTAATGGGGCTGCCTTCTGTTGTAATGCACACTGGCTGACAAAAAGTCAAATATAATAAAATAAAACAAAGGTTTGACTAAAAGCATCTCAGATGGCTGACAGGTCTCTTGACTAATGATTTGACTGGTCGACTTTCAGGGGCAGCCCTAAGAGACTCCAGCAAAAATCCATATCAAAACAGTTGAATCTGACTTAACGTTTGTCACAGCAACAAGACGTGCACGGAAGCTGCTCCCGCTGGCCAGTCAAATACAAGCAAGTTGCCTATTATTACAGTATATTATTAAAATCCTGTCTTATAATAAAAGTTCACAAAAGCAAATAGAAGACAAAAAATGATGACAGGAGAAGAAGAACAACAGAATAACAGAAAGAGAGAGAGAGAATGATATGACCAAGAAATGAGACCGGGAGAATTAAAAGTAAAAGACAAAGACAGTAGAAAACAACAAGACAAAGTAGAACAGCAGAGAAAGGACGGGGGAAAGAAGACAAGGACAAACTGTAAAATGAGGAGAGACAAATAAAGAGAGACAGGGAGAGAGGGAAGGAGAATTTTGGCTGCTTGCGCAGTGACCCAGTGGATATTTCAATCAATTACCATTAATTAGAAATCTCTGATTAATTCTATTTGTTGATTAAGTCAATTAAAACCACAAGCACTCGTTATCGCACAACAAGCCTAATGAATTCCTGTCGACAATTTGTTCCCACACACATATTCCCTCTGCTGTTGCTAATACCGCCTACAGCTACCCAAACTTTGTCGCTTGCATCTCTCCCTCTTTTCTCTCCTCAGCTGATATTTCTTCCTCCCTGTTTCACTCTTTTCTCCCTTCTCACCTCCATTTGTTCCTCTTAGTCCTTCACTTACTGTCTCCTGGTTGCATCTTCATTTCTTTGTTCTACTTTCATTTCTTCTGTCTGTCTAGATGATTCGGTAAAAATGCTGAGGTTTGATCGGGAGCACCTAAGCACATGTCTTTGACTATGAAGGGTGTTCACTTCCTCTCTTTTAGAGTTTGGAACCAAAAATGTCCTGTCACAACCCTCCTCTAACCTCAAGGCTGAGGAGACACTAAACAGGGGTGATTACCAAATCCACAACCTCCTTGCTAAAGTCTTGAGTCTTATGTTGTGAGTGAAACTCAGATTTGGGTACCAGTAAAGTGCTAGAGAGGGGACACAATGCAGTAAAAGGGATAAAACATCTTTAGGAAAAACTTGTCCGTTTTCCTGTTAGCACACAGCATGTGTGATTAGCTGCTGCAATTTGCCAAAACTGTCCGTAATTTCTCAACACACTGAGCCCTACGTTTTTGCTCCTTCCAGGATGTACAGAACTACTCGGAGATGATAATTACATGTTTGTGTGTCAGCTCTGATGTCGCAGAACCTTCGATGAAAACCACATTATAGTAAACTGAACTCTTTATCTGAGCAGCTTTTCTTCAAAACACACCACAAACACTGTATTTGTGTATCGCTAACTAGAGGAGAGAGCATTCAGTGTTTCAAGAATCTGAGAACCATGTTGGAGGGACATTCTGAGTTTTAGTGCTGTCAGAAAATGTACTGGGAGAAAAAGTAAAGATCATTTTCCTGTAGTTTTTAATTGGGGTCTTTAACTCCACAGTTCCCATCATGCTTTGGGTGGAAAAGTAAGCAAAGCCAACACAAAGTATAATAAAGACATGGAGTCAGTGAGTTAGCCTTGTTTATTTTGCCTGTATTCCTTTACATTTTGGTGATTATTAAAACATTTAAAGACATGCTTCTTTAAGGGCTAGACCAGAGCCAGTAAGACAGAAGAGTTGCAACACAGGGGTCAAAAATGGCAGCAGGTCACGTGACTCATGTTGCATCAAATAGTTCCAAACGGTTGCTTAAGCTCCACTGTTTTCTGTAGGGAACAGCGGGATTTATCAGATTCCTGCTCTTAATGACTTGAACAGCCTCAGTGTTCAGTGTTCTGTTGTTGTAGCTAGCTCAGCTAGTTAGCTCAGTACCTAGCTAATAAAGTGACCCAGGCTGTGAGGGAGACAGTCAAAAAGGTTGGAAAACGTGTTCAACTTCTTACTTTGGAAGATAGCGGCCAAGTCGGCTTCACTCCGTGGCGCTGCCCCTAATGTCGGGAATTATTTGACATTCCCATGATGCACCACCACTGTAAAAAAAAGGTTCTTATAGAGTCAGTGGAGATGTCACCACTCTCATTCTCAATCCACTCTGGGCTTTGCACATACCTTCTTGTGTATGCAGACACAAATGAGGGATGCACACGTGTTCATATTTATCCTTCAAATCAAGGGTCTGTCTTCAGCCTGTGTACGACAATATTCTCCCAGCACTGTGGTGCATGCACAGTGAGGACCGTCTGTGTTCAAGGTAGCAGTAAATATGTCTGTATATTTGTTGACAGAAAACAGCTGCTGTGGTCACTATGGATTCATGACGGTGGTGCAGCAGAAAAAACGTATCCAAACAGTTGTATAAATTGCCTGTGATGATTCTGAGTAATCCAGGTTGTTTGATATACAGAAGTATATTTCACCCATGTACAGGCCTCCTCAGCTGAAGGAGAACTGAAGAAATAGCTCAGAAGGATGGTTAAAATAATCAATAAACAAGTCGTGATATTTCTTACTCTCATTTCACTCCATACAAACATACCGTGCCGAGATGAACATGACCGAGGTTTAAAGGATCCAAACTGTTTCTCTGTTGTCAACTAAAGGACCTCAGTGCCCGCCTCTCTTTTAAAAATCACCTGAATTTGCTTTGATTATAAGCTAGGTATCATTTTATAAGACTCCTTCAGATGGGTCAAACCACATTATGAAATAAAACTTGATGCTGTGCCTCCACTGACCCAGAATCCATCTGTCTCGGGCTCCACAGGTTTTAACATCACATATAAATGGGATATGAATGTCAGCGGGATTCGTTAAGGGCTTTTAGAGAGATTCACTGAAAATGGAAGCAGACAATAAAGGAAGATGTGTCTCTCCCACTCACTTTACTGCTGCGTTGGTGACATTTATGGCAAAACCTGGCAACCCATACACATTAAAATATCAATGCAGAACTCTGACAAAGTGAGAGCTTGAGTCCTAAACTATCAATACTGTTTTTGGCAGCTGATCAACATAGTTCATGTACTCCAAAAAAACACATTCTCCTTTATTTATTCATATGTAGATGTTTGCAGCGCACGATATTGTGAATCATAAAAACTCTCCAGCAACATGCACAGCACTATTCACTGATGCCAGCTGATGGTGTTCCTGTGTTCTTGCACCTCCTGTCCCAAGCTTTTATTTTGACACTTCCACTGCCTCACCAGACTCATCAGTCTAAGCTTAACCACTTTCACCTTGATCACTCTCAGTCTCAATCCAGAGACTCAGGCTTGTTCTCTGCCAGATCGTTTGCAGTTAGGCTCCATGTGAGAACCTCCACCTTGACCATCCTGAAGCTTAGCCTGGCATTCATCTTCCTTGTTACCACAGGCTGAGCGCTCGCCTGTGGTCACTGTTCTTAGGACTCCTCTTCTCCTCAGTCTCTGGTCACGGTTCAGCTTCACTTTCTTGGGTGGTACGTTCACATATGAGCTCTAGTTTCCTCTCAGCAGTTTCCTGCTTGATTTGCGGTTACCACATACATGTATGGACTCAGGTTTTTCTCCTGGCCTGCCTTCCATCTAGTAGTTAACCTTTTGTCATCTGTTAAGGTTTATTAGTTTTGTGCATCTAGCTGTCTTGCCTTCTGTTTGTGGTAGTCGTATCAGTTCAGGTTTGGTTGTGAGAGCCTCATTTCTAAAGTTAGCATTCTAGTTTCTTGAGTGCTACTTTAACCTTTGCTGCTGTGTTTGGCGTTAGGTTCTCTAGCACCGTATCGGTGCTTAGTTTCTTGCCACCCTCTCCTTGTGCCTGCATAGTGTGCCTCTGTTCAGTCAAGTTTCCTGTGTTACACATAAAGCCCTGTTGGTCCCTAGAACATCTCTCTTGCCGTGGTTTAGCATTTGAGTCGTGCAGTTATTACACAAACCACGAGTCTGTAAATAACAGCAGTGAAAACAGACTTTAATGTTGTAAGAGCTGATGAAAAACTTTTCACAAATGTCAGTTTAGTTGTTTGATTAGAGTAAACGTTTGAAAAAATCCACCTCGGTGACAAAATGCTCAGCAGCTTTCATGTGAAAGTCAAAATGGATGCCTGCTGACATCACCAGGCTTATTGATTATTGTAAGTTATTAGCTGGAGCCCTTCTAGCGCTCCACAGGCAGCGACGTTTTAGGGATGAAAGCTTTACTCTTAAAATATTCAGCAGCAGTAAACAAATGGAGGATATATGAAGTCTTTGTGAGTGAAAGCATTTACTGTTCTCACTAATGCAGCAGAGCGAACACGCCGCTCCAAGTTAAAATGCTGCTATCAATAAAATCCAATCTCCTTCTGTCTGTCTGCATTTCGCTGTATATTCATCTTTTCAGCTCTTTCTCTCATCCGTCCTTTTCTTCCTGTCTTACTACATCTCACTTTCCAGGCTGTTCTCTACCTCTTTTCTCTCCCTCTCCACTCTAGTCTCTCCAGCTCCCTTCCTTTTTGCTTCTGACCAATCACACGGTTTCTCTCCCCTCCTTTATGACTATCTCTGTCTCTGTCTTTCACCCTGTCTCTGTGGCTTGTCTCTTCCTGCAGCTTTAGCAGATGAGAGTGGAGTCTGTCTCTGTCTCTATTTGTCGTTCTTCTTCCTGGTGTCTCCAGGGCCAGGTTTAGTTTCCTATCCTGAGTATCATGACTGAAATAAAGATAAGGCTCCGAGCCAGTCAAACATCTGGATATTATAACACACATTAGACCCTTTATCTCCCCAACATTCTCTCTAGTCTGTGCCACTAACATACAATGCACACATTTCATTACCCGCATTTTCATATGAACAATGTGCAGAGAATCAGGTTTGGACATTGTTGCCCTTTCTCTCACGTAGCACGCACCAGGAGAGTCCATCCGTCAGATGCGATCTCACTTACTAGAATATGTTTGGTTAATGTGAGGGGGTGGGACAGCTGGGTTAGAGCGTGCAGGAGGCAGGACATGACACGGTCATGTAGAAATCTGGTCATAAACAGCTGAGTCTCTTGCCGTACCTCCAGTTTCTCTGATGATTTCGGTGTTGGCCCAAATCTCATCGTCTGTGTAGTTAGACATTTTTCTTAGTATCTTTCTGTAAATGACTCGTCCTCTTCACCCTCAGATGTTTGTATTCATCATCATCAACACACTCACTATCTCAGTGTGTGCATGTGCTCAGTCAGACATGACAAAGACCCTGTACCAGGTTTTTTTGAACAAGCTGTATTTCCCATAAAATTGGGTATGGTGACTCTAGCTAGCATAGCGCTAACTGTGCTTTCACTATCTCTGTTGTAGAGATTAATGTCCAGACCAACTGATTCGGACACTTGCCTTCTCACATACAGCTCCTCCGGTGCTGCCCACTCACTGTCATATAGAGCAGTGGTCCCCAACCCCCGGGCCGCGGACCGGTACCGGTCCGTGGATCAATTGGTACCGGGCCGTACAAGAAATCATTAATTATTTCCGTTTTATTTATTATCTGAGTCTGAACGATCTTTTATTTTGAAAAATGACCGCATTCTCTCGGTTACATCTCGGTCACTTGAGCGCCAAAACTGGCTTACTTGTGGGACATGTTTCAAACATTAGTGGGGATTTTGGGTGAGACTGAGCCTGAGCCTTCATTCTCCCAGCTGGTGCACGATCACCTGTCTTTGCTTTTAAAAGAGTTCGAGCGCTACTTCCCAACCACAAAGGACCCACGAACTGCCAAGGAATGGATCCGCAACCCATTTGTCAACAAACCAGGTGAATCCAGCAGGTCTGTGCAAGAAGAAGATCAACTGCTGGAGATCGCAAATGACGGCGGCCTTAAAAGTATGTTCGAGACAACAACTCTGTCAGTGTTCTGGATTAAAGTCATGACAAAATACCCTGAGATCGCCACCACAGCACTGAAAACTTAGACTTTGATGTTATACTCATGTTATGTTGTTGGCGCACTGTTACGAGGAAGCTGCTAATAAAGTTGCATACAAGTACACAGTGGATTCACATGCTCTGGGTTAAAAATGTTTTGCACATGTTTAAATTTTCCAGGTGAGACACACCTCAGAATCCTGCTGCTGGCTGAAAACTGCATACAAACTAGTTTTTCATTCGCAATGGAAATGCGGCATCGTCCCACAACAGATCCACCCTGAGTACAACACTTGTACACTAAACAATATATGACAGTATATAAACACTGCAGGACCCTACAGAACAGATTCTGTTTCCTTCAGGAAGAGCTTTCGTCCTGCCTGATGCCTGCCTGTGCTAAGTGCTCGCTGTAAGCTGTAT
>NW_018127995.1:743825-774059 GCF_001952655.1 Monopterus albus
GGCCGAATTAGCGTCAAGTTATTTCACTCTTGCCCTTTCTTGACCTGTCTGTGCTTTGTCTCCTGTGTTCCTCACTTCATAAAGCCGCTCTTTTGTTTCTTCCTCCTTTTTTAGCAAATTAAATATGTATTTTGATTTTTACTGACATCTTTCTCTTGCTCCTGTTCTCCTATCTTTCTGTCATCTCTGACCTCTCGTCTTCGCTCTCATCACTCTCTGCTGCTGTCTTTCTGCTTCCTCTCATTTTCCGAGCCTTCGTCTCTCCTTTCTGTCTCCGTGTTTTGATTCTCTGTCTCTACTCCTTTAGCAGATGAAAGCGCAGTGTTTTCTTCTCCCGATCAGATGAAGATGAAAGTCTGATCTGTTTGTTGATGCCGTTACTGTAGCAACCTCTCACCTGTTTGCTCGCCATCAACCCCTAACGAGCAACTCTTAACTAGAAAATACCTCTTCAAAACACCAACGAGCACAAACACCGCACGTACACACAAGAAATAAACTACAACCAAGAAACACACACTGCCGGGCATAATCAAAAGGCACATGCACAAGCGCGCGCACAGACACGGCAGCCTGTGTTCTTGGCAGGGAGTTGGAGGATCTTTAATCCTCATCATGCAGCAGGTATCAATATCAGAGCCTCCCTGTCACCTTCTATTAGCTGCCCGAGAGACGCTGACGGGCGGTCGGTGGGCGAATAACCCCTGGTTAAATGTTTGGTGGTCCTAGATCTCTGGTGAGCCACATCCTCTGGGGGCAGGTTTCGAATAACCCCTGGTTAAATGTTTGCTGGTCCTAGATCTCTGGTGAGCCACATCCTCTGGGGGCAGGTTTCGAATAACCCCTGGTTAAATGTTTGCTGGTCCTAGATCTCTGGTGAGCCACATCCTCTGGGGGCAGGTTTCGAATAACCCCTGGTTAAATGTTTGCTGGTCCTAGATCTCTGGTGAGCCACATCCTCTGGGGGCAGGTTTCGAATAACCCCTGGTTAAATGTTTGCTGGTCCTAGATCTCTGGTGAGCCACATCCTCTGGGGGCAGGTTTCGAATAACCCCTGGTTAAATGTTTGCTGGTCCTAGATCTCTGGTGAGCCACATCCTCTGGGGGCAGGTTTCGAATAACCCCTGGTTAAATGTTTGCTGGTCCTAGATCTCTGGTGAGCCACATCCTCTGGGGGCAGGTTTCGAATAACCCCTGGTTAAATGTTTGCTGGTCCTAGATCTCTGGTGAGCCACATCCTCTGGGGGCAGGTTTCGAATAACCCCTGGTTAAATGTTTGCTGGTCCTAGATCTCTGGTGAGCCACATCCTCTGGGGGCAGGTTTCGAATAACCCCTGGTTAAATGTTTGCTGGTCCTAGATCTCTGGTGAGCCACATCCTCTGGGGGCAGGTTTCGAATAACCCCTGGTTAAATGTTTGCTGGTCCTAGATCTCTGGTGAGCCACATCCTCTGGGGGCAGGTTTCGAATAACCCCTGGTTAAATGTTTGCTGGTCCTAGATCTCTGGTGAGCCACATCCTCTGGGGGCAGGTTTCGAATAACCGTGTCTTATTTAAATTGTATGTTTTCTTGGCTGATGTGCCAGATGTTAACCACGGGTACTGTATGTATACATAACCAAGCTTCTGATGTTGGGGCTTCTGGAAAGCTGGGTGCAGTCACTGAGGCTAAGCTACTTCCAAAGTGTAGGGTCGCCTGCTTGTTGGACTGCAGTGTCCTGTTTTCTGTTTTTACATGTGCTAAAGCTGATGTGTGGATGCAGACAATTGGTCTCAAGACATCTGTGCAGTGAGGAATGTAACTGGTTACGTTTCCTGCCGAGTAACTAAACATTTCTTTTTCAATGAGTAGTTGATGACATTTTTAAAGTACAATGCCCAGCGCTGCTGTAATCATGCTCCTGTCCATACTGATCACAAAGCCAGTAAACCCAATAAAACATACACAGGAAGAAATGGAGACAAAATCCAAAGATCTCGCTCTCTGCTTCAGAGGTGTCGGAGCCAAATCTAATTGGTGTCTCTGTCCTGGCAGCTGAATATACAGTAGGTTTACTGCCAGTTGTTTTTCCTGGAAACCTACAAGCAACTGCCATATACTTGATTAATCAACTAACAGGCAGAAATGCACCGTGTGACCCTGAGGAAACCCCTGACGGTCCAGGGTCCTGTCCAGTCAGTTATCTAGCCCTGTATGAACTTATCATTACATTTTCCACTAAAGTCATGGAATAGATTATTTTTGGACATCTCTGTGGCTCGGTGTCAATTTTTCAACCCAGACAAAGCCGACATGAGGCCACACCGCTAACTAACTAACTTCACACAAACGAGGTCTTCATTTTGTACCAGAGGTACTAAGCGTACAGGGGTCGACGCCGTGACCTAATGTAAGATGTATTACAGACGCAGTCTGAATTCTCACACAATGCATCCTGGGAATTCTGCTAGTTCAGACTGTCAAACTGCAACTGGCAAATATTAGTAAAATCATGATGAAACTGTAAATGTATTGCAGCTTTTTGTATCTGTATGATTTTATGTGTAGAAAATGAACAATAAAAAAAACTTTGTTAATCCACATCCACAGGATTTTCTTGTTATTTAAATTTTGGCAAGTAATTTCACTGTACAGTTTTGTAATTTTATTAATATTTACATGTAAATGTAAGAAATAAACAGAAAACTGCTGTTTATTTTTTACAGTGCAGAGCAAAAAAACTCTACACCAAGGAGGGGAAGGTCTGTACAGTATGAATACCAGGAAAACACTGGGGGAAGTGGGGGGGTCGACCTCAACTTAGACCCTTTAAATTTCCCAGTTTTAACCAGTACATTGAACGTCCAGAATGTTGAGTTCCTTAATAATAATAATATGTAATTCTATGAGTTTCTGTGGCACGTTCACAGGTCATTAGTCACCGAGGATGGATGGGAAACATCATTAGGTCATGTTTTAGCTGCAAGGGTCTCTGAACAACACGAGGTGGGTGGGGACATGAAGTACGGACAGCAGAGGAAAGCCAGGCTCATGATACAAACTGGGAGGGGGTCAAATCTTACAAATGGCAGGAGCAAGGAGAGCTGAAAATAGGAATGACTGAGAGAGGAGGACATGAGTTACAAATGACGAGCAGGGCTGGAGGGCAAAGAGCATGATTGGACGGGTCTGTGGGGGGAGGGGGCGGTGGGTAACAAACAGTAGGGGAGGACAGGTTCATCTACTGTCGACAGCAGGGGAGAGTGGCTGAACAGATATGAAGGAGGAGAGAAAAAAGAGGTGCAGCGAGGACGACAGATGCAGAGGGAAAGAAAAAGCAACATACAGACATGATACAGAGGACGGTAGTTTGTTGAGCTTCACTTCAGAAGGACGAGCTGATCGCTCACACAGATATCCACAGTCTAGGAAAGTGTGTGTGCGCGTGCCAGACCCTGTCTATTAATTCTCAGTGTGTCCGGCCCCCAGAGCGCCTCCACTACAAAGGAGAGTCATCGGAGGCCCGGGGCTTGCTGGAGCAGCGTCTCTCGGATGCCCTATCGTAAAGGAGTGCAAATTCAATTAAGAGTCAGGTTACAGAGAGACAGGTGGGGGGGGGGGGCAGGGGGGACGACACTGAGAGAAGATCAAGTGGTGTGACAGACACCGACTAGATACAGTCTGATTTCTATTCCAAGTCAAAGACACACTGAAGGTCCACGTCACTTCTACCTCCCTGGGTTAGTATAAGAACCATGAACACAACACAAGCATGAATCTCAGCCACTGCATTGTGCTCTTAATGCTCTTCTTACTTTTAATCTGCCCTTGGCTGGACTGGTTCGGCACAATGCTGTACAGTCACTTGACTTGACACGGTGTCTGCACAGTAAAATGTGTTTGGATCTCTACAGAGCAAAGCGCAGCAGCTTTCATAGGGATCATTTCTTCTGTAGACAGAAGTCCCAATAAACACAGTTGGCTTTCTACATCGTAGCTACTGTTAAATTACATCCCCTCCACTGGACTGTGGTGGAGGCAGAAGTCTCGGGGATAAATCGGTTCAAAACCAGGACAAAACAAACCATTTACATGGCTCGACAGCTCAAGTGCAAAGTGAGAGGGTTGTGTGTTTGGGTGCACTGATGTGTGTATGTGGATGAGTCTGGGTGTTAATGCAGTAGTGTGTCTTTTTGAACATGTGTACACATGTTTGTGTGTGTATACATGTGTTTTTATAAATATATGTTTGTAGATGTGTGTGTGTGTGTGTGTGCATGACCTCTGCCGACCCCTGCTGCTTTCTCTTACAGCCGTACAGTAATAAGTTGCAGTGGAGAAATCGAACTCATTTACGGGTCCAAAAGCCAAAAACAGACAAATGATCACTAAAATGGAGCCCATTTAGCTTCGGCCCTGCTCTCTCTCTCTCTCTCTCTCCATACAAATGACTGATATCAATATTTCCAATCTTCATTTCTCCAGAAGCTCAGGTCCTCGTTCTGCCAGGAATCAATGGCTTCCCACTGAGAGCAGTGACAGGGATCAAAAGTAGGAGCAGCTCAATTCACTTTCTTCAGATAAAGTCTTGTTTCTGTACAGTTCCATTGTTTGTGTGTACACATGGTTTGTGTGAGGGTAAACCGATGCCCGTGTGTCGTGTTCACATTAATACTGACCAGTTTACAACATGACTCTTTTGCCTCGCTCACTGCCACGATGTCTGATGACACATCACGTTGTGCACAGAGACTGACTGACTGAGCGAGACGGAAGGATTTCTGTGACTCTTCAAACACGAACAATCCAACAACATGAATGGAAGCTAATATAGAAAGCTGCAAGTAAAGCAGGTGGAGACTGAACTTCCAGCTACAGTGTCACATTCATACAACTCTTTCTTTGGTTTCACATACAGTAACAAGCTCCTCCAACCAAACACTTCACCTATTAGTTATAGAACAAACATAATATTGCATCCAACCACAACATGGCTAAATACAACATGGCAACAAAAAAATGTACGTTTTACAATTCTACTTCTCAGACGTGTCATTTGGACCCTCCTGAGGATGAGAAGTTAAAATCTGCAGAAGACAGGAAAGCCAGGCAAGCACTAGTGCAGAAGACGATCCGTACAGGAGCAGATTACGGGCCCTGTTTTGACCACGGCGTCTGATCAAGATGTATCGGCACAAGTAGAGTCTGGGTGTGTCCATGTTCATTTCAGTCATTTGCCGATGAGGGAAAATGGTTCAAGTGTCCGTGCAAGTAGTAAAAGTGCTGTACGTGATCTCCTCATTAAAGCAGGGGTGTGTTTTGGACGTAACATGCAATTATCCACTCAGTGTGTAACCTGACATCCCCTTTAAGAAACGTGAGTTTGAACGTTTGGCGGGTTGCTAGCAGAGTTTTTCCATCTATGCACAAGGGCTGGGCAGCACGGTGGAACAGTGGTTAGTGCTGTTGCCTCACAGCGAGAAGGTTCCGGGTTCGAGCCCCTCTGTGCGGAGTTTGCATGTTCTCCCTGTGCTTGCGTGGGTTTTCTTCCTCCCACTGTCCAAAGACATGCAGCTTAGGTTGATTGGTGTCTCTAAATTGCCCGTAGGAGTGAGTGTGTGCATGTGAGTGGTTGTTCGTCTGTGTGTTGGCCCTGCAATGGACTGGCGACCTGTCCAGGGTGTACCCCACCTTCGCCCGATTGCCGGCTGGGATTGGCTCTGGCTTGGGACTGAGCGGTATTGAAGATGAATAAATGCACGAGGGCCTTTGTAACAACCTACTACTTAAAGTATCCGATCCAGAAACAAGCATTACTTTTTTTTTTTTTAACCAAAATAAACTGTGCTCCTGGTGTGTGTTGCCAGATGCTCACCACGCTTCAGTACTAGATATATTAAAGTGTTGAAGCATTAGGAAATCCCTATTTTAAAGTCATCATCCATAAATGACCTCAGACACAAAGCTAGCCGTTGTTCAGTCGACTCCCTGAAATGGTTCCTCTGACTCTTTGAGTGCAGCGCTGCCTGAACCAACAACTCAAACAGTCCAACAGGTCCAGAGGTGGCTGGAGCTTTACTCCTGAACCAAGCGGTGAAACTCTGTTCTCATCCTTTAGTCAGAATAGGATGCAGCTAAAATTTCCCTTTTACTTATTTTATGCAGCAAAATCACCACTGTGTCATAATCATTTGACAGTGACTTCATTCTTTTTCATTTCATTTCAGCTTTCTTAATTATTATTATTCTTTTCTTCACAGCGCCATCGCTTTAACATACTCCCTGTGACGCCATGTGAGACCAACAGGACAGGGCTAAGCGTCCTCACTCTGCACAGTTCCCTCTCTCCTCACGTCTAAGTTGATGTGGACTGAAGTAAAAGAGCAGCAAATGAACATTACACTACAGCTTAAGATTTTTAACGACTTTTAAAGCTTTTAAAGTATTTAATAAAAGATATTTATCAAATTAATGCTCACACACTAAAGGGTTTCTTTCTAAAATCATACTGGATCAGTTTTGTGTGTGTCTTCATGAATGTTTGTGCGACTAAATTCATCAGCGTATGTTTGTGCATCTTCATCTGTGTGTTACTTTATATTTTTATGCATTAATTTATTCATGCGTCTGTATGTGTGTTTGCGTGTGTGCCTCATTTGCATATGTCTGTATATCTGAGTGTTGACTTGTCAGTGTGTGCGGCCACATCAACATACATAACTGAACCGATGCACCTCTGTGTGAATGCATTTCTCCTTCAGCATGTATGACTGAGTGTGTGTGAGTGTGTGTCTGGTTGTCAGTCACACGGCGGGGCTAGGCTAATCAGTGCAGCTAGCTGTTCGCTGTGTGATGCAGGCTGATTAATATCCTGTTAGCGTCCCGTGGCTTCTGAGGCTAACTGCTGTTTCCTCTGTACATCCATCGCTTCAAAACAGCCCCGCTTTCATCTGGCCTCATTAAGACGATGCATTACTATACTTAGCAACAACGCGCACACACTGCAAATGTGATTTTTAATGCTTAGTGTTGATTGGCCAAAGTTCCGTCACATATATGACAGTAGCAAAAGTTAGTGAAGAAAAGTTAAGTGACACCTTAAGGCAGAAGCTGAAGGATTTTACACACACTGCCTTTAATTATTTCTTATAACTCCCCATCTCCTCGCTTGTTATAATCTGTTGCTCAGTACACTGTCAGTACTATTTGCAGTATGTATGGTGTACACAAAGAGTAAAGTAAAGATCAAGGACATTCTGTTTTCTGTGTGTGATGGACATTTATCCTAGCTCATCTTAAATCCTGCACACATTAGGAAAAATCTGACCCAAACCTCCTAAGTGTTTTGTCTCAATTAACAAAGTAAAAGACCTTAGGTTTGAAATGTTATCACCTATAGTCTGTTATGTGTGAATAATATTTGTTTTAAAACTTGCATCAACTTCTATGAGCTTCGGTTTGTTGAGTATAGGTTTAGTAACTTTAAGTCCTACTTTGCCTGTGGACTAAACTTCAGTACTATTTGCAGTACGTATGGAGTACACAACCTTTAAACCTACCTTGCAGAATCACACAGATACTGCAGAAATAAAAATCAACATTGGTAGTGAGTGTTTTGACAAAATAGTCAAATCTCAGTCTTCTTTGCCTCATTTGTCCTAAACTGTAATGGTGATGCATCACAGGCTTTCCTACCTTGAAGCTCTGCAGCTGCTCTGAGGCGTCTTTGTCCTGTCGGAGGCAGGAGTTGAAGATGAGGAGCTCGGTGTCTCGCAGCCACGCCTTCAGCTCTTTAATACGAGCCTCCAGCTGCTCCAGGAGCAAGTTGGTCAGCGGGGACAGGGCCGAGCGAGGGTTTTGCACAGGGACGCCTCCACCGCTGCCCAGCAGAGAGGGCGTGTTGGCTGACTGGTTCTGCTGGGAAGAACTGGGTGCTGAGTGCTCAGAGAGGATTTTCTGAAAGAGGAGGGGAGAGAAGGGCAAAGCCTGGGAGTTAGTGTGGTGACTCCTTGTTGTGTCAATGTTCCATCATGCAAAGCAGCATATCAATCAATACATACACAGCCATTAATCACCGACCCTCAGAAACGTACAGATCAATTAACAGGATGTCATGTGTTAGGTATTTTTAGTCAGCTAGATATTGGATAGATACTTTATGTATTAGAAATGTTTAGTGGAGATAGGATGTCTAGTTAGACTGTTAAATGCTTAGTCATGCTTATGAGTTTCTACAGGGGACATCTGGTCAAGGATAACTAGAGAGAAGGGATGATGACTGTCAGCAGACAGGGTGTTTAATATTATTATTATGACGTGTATAACTGTAGCCTTAGCCATAATATGTTCTTATGTTTAAGTCACGACATGTTACTAGAGGTCGTGTGAGAATGTTTTTAGCTACACACCACTTAACCAACAGACACACACACATTGATTTGCTTCATGTTTTGACTATTGCTATGACCAGCTGCAAAGCTGGTAACAGAGACGTCTCGGTTGACGTTCCTGTGTAGTATGGGGCTAGCCCAACCGAGGGGATATAATGTATAGGCCTGGTGGGTTCAGGGTCTTTCATCTTTCATCTGCCTGCGTGCAGTTTGGAGGTGCAAGATACCTGAGCGTGTAATGTTAATTTTTACCTGTGTTCATGGAATAAATCAGCACTGTTTTGTAGTTACTTGGACTGTCTCGTCTCTCAGAGTCAGTATGGTAACAAGAACCAAAGACCAACACATGTATTCTTTCCTAAACTGCTGGAGGACAGAGTGCACGTCGGATTTTGAGCTGACTTATTCATGTCACTGTTAAAGATCTAATCACAGTTCGTTGGTCGACCTTGTTTACAACTGGTTTATGCATCTCACATGAACAGAATACTGAAATTCAAAGGCAGATTTCAACTGACAGCAGCACTTTAGAAGAGTGAGTATTTCATACTGTCACACATGGTAACACTACTATTTTACTACATATTTTGCTGTAAATTAAAATATACTGCATACCGGAAGCTATGATTTCAACAGTGTGTTTTACAGTCGTACAGATCCAAACAAGCTGTACGTCCTGCTATGAGAAGACACTGTTGACCACAGAGACTATACAGAACAAACTAATTGGTTTGAAGCTGATTCTGTTGTTACAGCTACACATTCTGCTGCTTTTGCTGTTCAGCTGTCTTGCTCATTCCAAGGTTTGACCGACTTTGATTGTGAAATGAATTCCCTGAATGACATACTATATCACAGTTACCCATAATGAGGAGACTGAATCCATATTGTCAACTCTCAGCTGCCTTTTATATCATTATTTATTTCTGCAAGGCTTCTAAGGCTGTGACTGTAGCTATGAATGAGCCTGACGCCGCCGATGCTGTCTTCATTCCCCTTCAGTCTGTTGCTGTATGAACGAGGGTGCTGTTGTTGACGAACGGAGCTTCAGGAATTTCACTGGTGCTTTTCCAGGTGCAAACAGATCAGCTGCTAATTCAGAGCATCTAGCAGCTTCACCCACAGAGCTGATATTCACACCCAAAACAAAACATCATTTAGACACAATACAAACTGAAAGGCTGTTTGGTGAGGAGCAATCACTGTTTCAAATAGGAGCAAGTGAGAACAACAAGAGCCCGACTCCACCAGTGTGTGTGTGTGTGTGTGTGTGTGTGTGTGTGTATAATAAGCACTGCAGAGTAATTTTCCAACCCCTGTTGATCACACAGTAAGAAACAGCAGCCACTGAGAGAGACTATTCCCCACTTGGATTTAGACAAGTGTGTGTGTGTCTGTACACTGTTTTTTTCCTGAAAAGTGCTCATCAATATAAAACAAACAAGCTTGTGATGCTCTCTGCTCGAGGCAACATCTGCTGGGCAGCAAACGATGCTCTAACGCACGGAGTCCAACATCTTTAGAAAAATAGCACAGTGCAATTGTGTGCTGCGGTTTTCTTTGACCTCTGACTCACAAGGTGTGTGTATTTAGCAGCTGTGGTATGAAAAGACAAAAACTCACGGTATGATATCGCCACAATAAAAAGTGCACAATATGATATTTGTCACAATTTGAAATAATGAAGAAAAAAGACAAACTTCCCCCTTTTACTAAATAAGAGATCAGCTTTTTGTATAATGTCTATAAAAGAAAATGCAGCAGTCAGTATCAGCCCTTCTATGAGCCACACACTGACACTGACACATCGGTGTTTTACTTCCCTCTAGGCAGGTTTAACCTTCCCTGTTTGGTGGCTGTGCCACCTGGTGGTCGGGGTCGCACTAGGTTACTAGACCAGAAGACGCCAAACTACACTGGGACAAGCAACATAACGATGAGATTTGTGCTTTACTGGAGGTGTTTTCTGTTTTTTAAGA
The DNA here is from genome assembly GCF_001952655.1 of Monopterus albus. Lineage (NCBI taxonomy): Eukaryota > Metazoa > Chordata > Actinopteri > Synbranchiformes > Synbranchidae > Monopterus > Monopterus albus. Next base: position 754,174 of record NW_018127995.1, read on the forward strand.
AAAAAAAACTTTAAGGGTGGTTACTAAATGGTTGGTTTTGCATATGTGTGCCCGTTTGTTTGCCCATCTCCGTCGTTGGCAGACTGTATCTAGGGCTGCCTCAGTGCTAAACAGGGCTAGTACTGCCTTTGTCCAGCAGTATTTGCAAACGGTTCAGCCTTTGTCAGCTTCCTTTTCACACGGGTCATTTCTTGAAACAGGAAAACTGAAACGCTGCCACACAACAGCTCTCAAAATCATCGATGGAGAAATAACCATATGTAGACACCGTTGTAATCCCACAACATTACTGAGACATTTTCTATCATGATATCATTTCATCCCAACAGAGAAGATGTTTTTTACTAAAAATACTGTAAAGGTGAAAGATATAAACATAACTTATTATCCTAGAACCTGCTTCATTCCGCACTTCTGAAAATATATACTAGCATTTGGGAAAAGTTGGACATGAGATTATTAACATCAGATCTTTTATAATAATAACTAGTCAAAGTGCTTGGCACCAGGACACTTTGAGGACTGGGGAGTCCGGGAACCAAATCGCTAACCTTCCGGTTTGGAGACAGCCGCTCTGCTTCCTGAGCCACATCTGCATCTTGTTGGATTAGATACTATGAAAAAAATCTCAGTTGAAACAAATGCTGTGAGACAGTTTGGACAAGCGTGTCCATATCAGAAGTGACTTGAATTCAGTGAATCTGGTGTCCCGTCCATCACAGGTCTCACTGTATTTGATTGTGGATGCTCGATGCTAGGTTAAAAAAATTTAATTTATTAAAGTTCAGTATTACTGTCTTTTCTTCAATTGGTTCATTTTTATTGTTTGTCTGTGTTTACACATTTCTAGCTTCCTCATGTTAAATTCCTGTCAGTCACAAGGTTCTGTGCCTGCCCAGTCAAACATCCTCCTCTTTAACAATTAGCTGTTGAGAGCTGAGCTTTAATTATCTTTGTGATCCTGTTTGTAGAAAGTCTGTCTGAGATATAATGAAACTGTTGCAGCTTCATTTCACACGCTTTAGTTTCTACAGCACAGTCTGTAATCGCTCTGTCTTGTCTTACTCAGGGTCCATATTGTATTCTTTAAACCGGTGTAAGAGATCAGACAGCTGCTATCTCGCAGGTCTCGCTCCGTCTATAACAGGCAGCAAACAAGAGAAACTTTGAACACAGAGCTGCTTCTGAACAAGCCCTGCATGGGTCCCTGTTGCTCATTTGCATATGTATGTGTTCGTACAAAAGGTACTGAGCCGTTGGTATAGCAGCGACCCCCCCCCTCCAAGTGGAGACACTACTTTAGCTAAACCCTGGTAGGTAAAACCAGCCCATTAGATGATGAGGACGGGCGATAATAAGACCCCTGACCGGTGAAATGTGCAGTTAGCTTTGTGTTCAGAGGAGGCGACGGTGATTATGAGTCTGTGGTTAGTTTGGCAGGGAAGTAAAGAGGTGGAGAAGTGGAGACAGAGGATATCACCAGGGGCTTCATTTAACTGTACACTTTCCCAAGACAAGGAGACATTCCCACCGCAAAGCAACACGACCAACAAATCACCACAGGTGTGTTTAGCTCCTACTGAGCTGAGCAGCTGATGTGTTGACAAATGTTTCAGATTTCTGTCCTCCAACACTTGGATAGTTTCCTGTGTCCCTTGAGTTACACAAATGTCTTGCAGCATTTGTGTAACTGCACACGAGTTCTATATTTGCTTTGCAATTTGGCCGATTTCCTTATTCGTGTTGTGCGACACAGTGTCTGTGTTGTCAGCGCTAAAGATGTTTTCTTCATGCGCTTGTGTTTTCTGAATGTGCAGTGCATCCACCTCTGCAAACACTCAAATACCAAAAGATCTGCAGCTTAGCTTTGACTAATAAAGACAGATTCTTAATGCTGGACTACGAACAGCTCCGTGCCTCTCCCTGTAAAAAGTGACCAAAGAGAATGGGAAAGAGACAAAGGGGGAAAAAAAACTGTGGAGAAAACAGTGAGAAGCTGAATGAAGTGAGCAGGGAAAAATGTGAAAAAGATTAGAGGCAAGAACAAAAGGGGAATGAGAGAAACTGAAAAAGGTGAAAAAGAAAAATGTGGGAATGGAATGAACAAATGGAAAGAAGCCAGTGGGGGCGAGTGAAAATGAGAAAGAAAATTGGCAAATCAGAGAGATAAAGAGTGGAGGAGAGCAAATGAAACAAAGAGAGATGCTGTGTTGTTTTAAAGGGACTCAATTAACCAGAGTCTGTTTCCCTCCCTCCTCCTCCTCCTCCTCTTTCCCCACAGGCTGAAGTGGCGACCGGGTCCTGACTCCTGTGTTTTAGAGCGCTGATGGGAAAAGGACAAATACACAGATGAAAAGATATTTTAAAGTGTTAATTTACCTGCAGGTGAAACAGAACAAAGCACCTTTGTTTGGTGTCTGTATCTGTGTCTCTGTCACTCCAGATATAATTTTTGAGCTTTTGTCAATTGAAGGAAACTGTTGTTTACAGCCCAGACTCACGGATCGTCATGTGAATCTGATTTGTTAGTTCTTTAACTAAGAATCTATAGAAATACAGTGCTGGTATAAATATGTATTCGATAGATTTTTCTACACTGGTCATATTCTTTTATTTATTATTTTATATCTGTATCTGTCTAAACCATAGATTGTGTGTGTGTGTGTGTGTGTGTGTGTATACATATACGTATAAATAAATATTCTGTGCATGTGTTTGTACGGAAGCTACAAGCTCACCTTGAACAACGGTGAAAATGACAAGCTGCTGCCAAAATCCACAACAGAAAAGATGAAAGCTAATTTACAACTTCTATTTTCTTTGTCGTCATTTATTGTTGTGTGTGTGTTTGCGTGTGAGTGTGTGTGCACGCGCGTGCGTGTGCTCTCCATCAGGCCAGGGCAGGTCAGAGGCGAGGCACAGGACATCAATTCCAGTTAATTCCCAATTTATGTCAGAGCAGCAGATGCCGACACCGGCGCTGATAGGCCTGTTAATATGCGGCTCAGACGCCATGTTGGGGGGGGCAGAGACAAAGAGACAAACAGAGGCGAGACCTTTGATATGTAGGGACAATCACCTTAAAAATTCAGATTAGAACAAGAGAGATGAAAGAGATCTTCAAAATAAAGAAAAAAGATTGTTTTATATTATTTTGTCTGATTTTTAATTTTTAATGACAGTTTTATTCTTGTCTATTAATTTCTAAACTTCTGTGTTTTGATGGTTTTTGTTTCTTCCTGAGGATCATGTTTTATCTATACGCTGGGTGGAGGTGCACGGCGGAGGCCTGTGACTTCTAGACACCTCCTGTTCACATTGGTTCATTATCGTTTGTCAGTTTTATGTGAACAATTAAATGAAACTCACAAAACAAAACAAAAATCAGCGGGTGTCGACTAAAAGTGAGTCTGAAGTCTCATTAAATTCATGATGTCTGAAAAAGAGGTGCTTGATTTCAGAAACCATCATTAATTTCAATCGTGAACCTGCCACCTTTATAGCAGAGGGTACCGCAGCATTAAAGTCTGATTTCTGTGCAATATATTGATCGTATTTATTCCATTAGCTAAACCTTCAAATGCTTTCTACAGTTTCTTCATCTGCTTTTTAAACTCTCTGATGTCTATAGAGGACTGGACACTCCTGCTGCTACCTGTTGTAGCTGCACACATACTGTTCACAGGAGTCTGCACTCCACCTACACACAACAAGCTGTACATAGCATACATACGTATCTAATACATTTTGTATTTATAAATTATCTCCATTTCTCTTCCCTCTTCTTCTTGTCTCCTGATGCATATTTTGTTCTGTACCTCACAGCTCAACCTCACAACAACAAGCACTTCAATGCACAACTGCCACCGACATCTTGTGACCAGGACAAATAGAGGTGACACTAAACGAACTAAACTTTAATCGTGCACATGCAGTTCTAACAGGAATCCTCACAGGTGTAGCAACATGGACGGGGGGACGCTGGGCTTAGCAACGGGTCCAAATTGTGAAAAACCACCTCCGAACCACAGCGGGCTGAGGTATATGAACAGGGGCGAGAGATTAAAAGTGACTGCTTCACTGTCTCTTTGCTTCACTACCCAGAATTCCTCTGTTCCCTGGTGGCACACACACAAACACACATTGATATGTGCATGTGTGAAACAGCATTCAGAGTCCAAATGTCTCTTTGTCGGTAATAGAAGTTTAATCACAGTCTGGTTACTGTGGCGGAAACACACACGCAGACGCAGAGAAAGACTCATCTGCTGCTGTTTAATTTATAAAATGGAATCTGTTTCGCCGCGGTTGATACATATGTTAATGCACGCACATACACACTTCCAGCGACTTTGAATTTCTATGTGGGATGATAATGTGTGTGTGCATCATTAGGGACTACAAGGAGATGACACACACACACACACACACACACACACACAGATGTTTTTTGCTCCTCCGCTGCTACAGTATCTGTTTGTGGGAACGAGGCGGATGCGTCGACGTGCCGCTCTGTCGACAGGAGAGGGGACTTTGTTTCTTCAGAGGAACAAAGTCACATCGTCACATTTCAACCACCTGATGAGCCGCCGCCAGCTGTCACCCCACCACAGACCTGGAATTAATCGCCACGCCCGGGTACAGACAACTGCCGCCACTGTGCCCACCAGCAAGGCAGCCAATACTTTATAAGGGATGGAGGGAGAGCAGGAGTTTTCAGGTAGTAAAAGTTCATTTTCTCTTAAATAGTGTTAAGTGACTGACAGTTGAAGCTTTTATCTGAGTCATCAGTTCAAAATATGATCAGATTATCTGAGACTGGGCGACAGGTGGGGGGCACCTGGACAGAAACACACAGACTGGTCAGTCTCTGGTAGACAAAACGTGTATACTGTGTCCATGATTAACTAATACTGGCCAGTGTACTGGTTTCCTGGCAGATTTATACTGGTTTACCAACAGATTTATCGGTCAGGCTCTAGTACAGTATCTGGTCAGACCCATTTAAATCCAGCCTTAAAGCTCTAAGCAAAAACTAATCCTGTCAATTTATCCACCATGACATCAACTTTCTCAGATTTTCACCATTTACTCCAGTTAAAGTGCCCTTAAGCAAGGCACAGGGTGGTTTTTAGGATGATAAAATCAGATTTGGACAACAATTTGCTGTTGTTTCCGAGGCCAAGAATAACCTCTGACCCTCGACTTTGGGTAAAAAATAAAACCGAATCATCTCCAGCCTCCATAACAACTGGCAAACGCCATCTGCTGATAAAGACCAGAGATATGAAGTTCTGTCAAACGTCGAGTGTCTATTCATCCAGCCACCCACTTTATCTCTCTCTCTGCTGAAGCCTCAGACATTCCACCACACAGTTAAAGGCCACGGTGGCAGCAGAGCTCCTTAATTGAGACGATACTAATTATCATCTTCATGTTCTAGATTAGATCAGTGCTGATTAGCCTAAAATTAGACACACACACACACACTCCCGTCTCAACAGAAATATCTACCTCTGTGTTTGGCCTGTTTCCAAGGTGCCGCTGTTACACTCCTGTATTTCTAAAACTTGTGCTGTGTATGCTGTGTGTTGTGTGTGCGTTACCTCCAGCTGTCTCCATGTGTGTGTCAGGTTGTGCATCCTGTGGTGGAAGTTGCTGGGTAGTTCAACGCCGCTCCTCTTCAGAGACTCGGCTCGGCCCAGCAGGCCGGCCTTCCTGCTCTCCATCATCATCAGCTCGGCGTGGCTGCTCTGGAGACAGACGACAGGACAGACAGTCGTCACATGCGTGCGCCTCGACTCACAGGGGGGTCCTTTAATGCTTTTTGAGACAACTGGTTTGACAGCTGTACGTCTATGAGGCTCTCTGGTGACATTCTGTCAGAGCACCACCCCAGCCTCTATGAAAACAGGCTGTTTGAGGTTTACACACCTGTTAACACACCCACACTGACTGGCTCACAGGATTATTGGCCTCCTGTCCTCCACTGACAGACCACATACACAGTCACAACCAGAAATACCTGCTTTACAAACATTTAATGCACGCTGGGGGCAGAGCAGTGTGTTCTTCAACAAATGCAGTTCCACTTTCCTTCCTTCATGGACCATTCATCTGCTTTTATTAGGTACAGTACAGAGCTGACAGAGAATGGGGGGACAGACAGACCCAAAGACACGGAGACTGATCTCAACCAGCGTTCATGCTGCACAAGGTGGCCGACGGAACCGATTTTACCCTTTCACTGACTGTGGACAAATCTGAGACGCATGATTTGTAAAAAAAAGCTAATGCTCAGTGTGCCTGCTGATTAAGTAGCTAACTATCGAGTAAAAGGCAAAGGTCTGCTGCACGTTCCACGTTGAGCACAGTATTTAAAGTCTCCCAGTGCCGCTGGTTTAAATGACACTCAGTATCAGTCGTGTGCTTTGTACATACATCCTGGACTGGATGAACTGCTGCTGGGGAACATAATCCAGGCAGTAATGATGTTTCCTCCAAACGGATCTGACAAAGCAGACAAGAGCGTCTGTGCATATTTTGTGATCTACATGGTGGAGTTTAAGTTTCCACAGATGTTCTGATACATTTGGATTTTTCAACTTGACTCTGGATCCCCACTGTAACAGCTGCCGTCCTCCACAGAGGAGGAAGTGTGGAGTAGTTGACTCAAAAGATAGATTTTCATTGGAGCGTTCCTTTGACTGGTCTTCCAAACAGGAGCAGATCACTTTATTGTTGTTGTTTGCAGCACATCTCATGATGAAATGTTCGAGGCAGTCGCAGGAGTTTTCACTCACTGCTTCACCTGCTTTGACCACATTAAAGGTGAAACTGTCGCACCTCTGAAGCTCCACAGACGTGCAGGAATCAAACACAGCGGCACTCCACGGCAGGGTCCTTTATGGAGAGATGCTTAAAGAATAAAGCTCCATATGTAGCACCAAGTGTTGCTGAATATTTTCCTCCCTTCTGGTTTACGCTGTCTGAGCGCTGTGTTCGGGATGCGAAGGAGCTGCAGAACAGTTTTCTATTTCTGAATCAAAGGCTACTGTTTAGGCAAATGTGCAGAGACCCCTTTACATTTAATATCATGTTTTAGGTGCAGCTTGCTACATGGAGCTCCCTCCTGGAATATCACCATTTACTGCATACAGACAAACTTTAGCTTTTGGACTCCTGGCCATAATTAAAAGTGTCAACTGCCTGGTTTCAGGTTTGCCTTGTTTCTTCGCTAACTGACCAAGGCTTCACAAGAAGCAGCAGTTTGATAATGAGTCTGAACTGACACTTTGCTTCCCATCGTGTTTATGTTAGGGGATATCTGCTGGAGTGTGGGCTGATTTTGAGCTGACAGAAGCTGTAGCAGCTGCTCTGCAAAAGGTTAATGATTTTCAGGACAACTGAAGAAACATGCTGACGAAACGGAACTTGCTGACTCTGTAAGTAAACTTGCAACAACCTGAACAGCTGCGTCACTCTGATCTGTGCTCATTTCTGTGTTCCAGCTACCTACAAAGGTCCGACCAGTCGCTTCTCCTTTTGGAACCACTGAAACAAACCAGAGATGTCTGGAGCAGGGCCATGACAGCAGATCCACACGGGGAGTGTTAAACATCTTTAGCTGCTTTAAATGTACTATTTTATGTTTTACAGTGTGATATTAACCAGGATGAAGAGGCACATTCTCACAGCACACATATAAAGACAAACTACGCTTTACCAACTACGTAAGCCCAACAAGGAGCTGAACCAGTGTTCTGTTGTAACTTGTATTTTGTTTTAATGTAGTGTTTCTGTTTTATTAATTTAAAAGAACATGGATGCTCTGCCCCAATCTCCTCGACCTACAGAAATAAATTCTGCATTCAAACTGTTTTTCATTTTTGTGTCTTCCCTGCCTTCAGTCTGTCCCTCTTCCCAGTTGTTGTGCAATATTTCTCTGCTGCCTTTGTCGTCTCTGGTTCGTTTCTTTCCTCATCCTTTCATCTGTTGCTGTTTCCTGTTCAACCCTTCCCTTTCCTCCCTGAGACACAGTTCTTTTCCTCCTGTCCTTCCTCTTTACAACAGTTCAGCTCAGCCTTTCAGTTTCTGTCCTTCTCTCTCCACCGTCTTTCTCCATCTCTTTTTTATTTTGTGAATCACTTCATGTTTTGTTGCTGTTTCTCCTTTTGTCCTTGTCTATTCATTTTATCGTTTGTGCCTCAACTCTTCTCCATCTTTATTTTCTGTACTGTCATGCTCCCTCAGCCCTCCTCGTGTTTGCTTAATTTGTCCATCTTTTCCTGCATCACGTTCATCAGTCTCCTCTCTCTCTTCCCTCTTTTCAGCTGTTAGTGTAACTCTGCTTCTATGCTTCCATCTTTTTTGCTTAATTTCCCTCCTCCTCCTCTCTTTTCTCTTCCTCCTCTTTTCATTTTCTGCATCGATAGCTACTTGATTCTACTTTTCCCTTGTCGTTTATCATTACAGCCCAGCCCCATTTGAATATTTAAATGTCTCTTCTTTGACTGTGTGTGTGAAGATGTGCCTGCATATGTGTGTGTGTGTACGTATTTTTGCTGTGCTGTCATCAGAGGGGCGGCGGCCATTTTTCAACGTCGCCGATTCTGATGGAGATGCTATCGCTTGGCGCTTCACGGCCATCCATCCCCTTCACTTAGCTAATAGCCACGCCGTGAGAACGAAGGATCGACAGCAAAAAGGAGACGAGTGGAAGGTAAATATGTCGCCGTCACACTCATCTAACAGTCAGGAAATTATACGATTTATCCGCTGATGGCAAATATTGATTTAAAAAGGGGAAAAGGAACTGGTGGGGAGGAGGAGAGGGGGGCTGTGTTGTTGTTGTTGTTTGTTTGAAGGATGCCACTGATCCAAAGTCAAAGGAAAGAGGGAGAGGGGGGAATGGGAGATAGACACGCCGATTAAAATGCATGAGATCCGAACTTTGAGATAAGTGCTGAGAGAGGGATCTTGGAGAAGTGGGAGGGTGGAGGGGAGAAGGGTGGAGGTGGGGGGATGCATGGATGGCTAGCTGTGATGTATTCATGCCTCCAGTCAATCTCCATGCACGGATGGACTGAGATACACAGGCCTGAGGACAGAGAGCGAGAGAAGGAAGAGAAAAAGACAGGAAGAGAGGCGGAAACTGCGTCTGAGGGAGAATGAGGAATAGATGGAGGGAGTGACGGAAGGAGGACCGGCTGCTTGGGTGCGACTGACACCATGTCCACACTGAGACAAAGCCACTGTGAAGTCTTATGTGGACAAACATGTCGGCACCACCCACCACTACTCAACACCTCACCCAGCAGCGTGACCATTGAAAGGTTGAGAAAGATTCTACTTTGTGAACTCTACTGAGGCACCAGGAGCTGAAGGGGAAACACACGCCCGGGCAGAACAGGGCCAACAGGAGAAACCAGCAGCACAACCAGGAGCTGAGGATGTAAACGACGTGGGTAATGGCAAAGAGACCGTCTGCCTCTCTGAAGCTGAAGACCAACTGAACACGGTGCAGTGTGGGTCACGTGTCTGCCCCTGTTGATTTTATATGGGAGAAAACCTGCTAAACATTAATAAAACATTCTAAGTTAATGCAAATTTAGGAAAAAACAACAGTGACAAGCCACGAAATTTAAGATACGTTCGCATCACAGCTGTTTCCCTCCAAGTAACTGAGATCTGATCTTTCCACAGAAGTGTGAACAACCAATTGCTACAGGTTGTTGACTTACAGCAAAGGCAGTGTTGGAAAAGACTGTTACTACAGCCTCTGAAGCATTATCTGGAAAACAGCCATTAACACAGGGAGCCAGAGGTTTTCAGGGTTTCATCCTATAGCAGGGGAATGATCCACAAACACCTCCAGGCTGTGGAGAAGGAAACAACAAGACGGCCGGCTTCACACGATGAACGGCGGCACAGTGCACAGACTAAAAGCAAAACAACCTACAGGTGCAACACAACTGCAACAGCGTTCATTACATGTGACACACAAGTGTGTTTGGCTGCTGGATTACACCAGTCACACTAATAACAACAGGAGAAGTGGAGGTGACCCCAAAGCTTTGCTGCAACAGCTCAGTATTAGCAGGGAAAGGAAAGGTCCATGTTTGGAGACTCAGCCAGCTCAGCTTTTATTTAATTAGGACATGCCTCTCCTGTTCTTCCTTCTGCCTTCAACTTCAGTGTTCACAGCCACTGTGACCTCTGACCTTTCACCTCTGCTCTCCTAGAAATGTGATAATTGACAAACTCTTCTTGTGCTCCTGAGGTCGTTCAAGGTTTCTGTGGATCAGAGCATCAGCTCAGGGTCTGGACACAAAACAGAAAACCTCATTTGTGACTAATTTAAACTAACTAGTTGTTGCTTCACTACAATATGGTGGATCTCCAAAAACTGCTCACACGAACTTCATTCCTCAGCAGAGTGAACAAACTAATAATAATCACCTTTATTTGGCCAAGTATGTTACACACAAGACGTTTGTTCCCGGTACAGAACCGAGGCAGCCATCTGTGATGTAAAGGAAATAAAACAGCATGAACATACTGATGGTCACTTTACGGAGTACGTTATACACACAGAGAGCCGAGGGTAGCTGTCCGCCGCCATCTCACACTGATGGCGGCGCTGTCCCTGCTCTGGCCACCGGGGCCAACTTGGGGTTCAGCGTCTCGCCCAAGGACACGCCGAAGTGTGGACTGCAGGCGCCGCGAGTCAAACACTTAACCTTCCGGTCGGGAGACCCTGAGCCAGACCCTGCGTCCCTGAGCCACACCAGGTCTTGGCCTTGGAGGCTACCGCTTGGTCAGTACAAGTACAAAATGCAGTTTATGAGGAATCAAGATTGTACTTATATTGAGTAAAAGCCCAAATCTGTGAAACTGTGATGGATGTTTTTCACATAAGGTGAAAGTACGAGCAAGTCATCAGTCAATTCATTAAAAATAAACAAAATATTAGTTGACAATGACAATAGTTGTTGGCTGCAGGTTCAAGTAAATAAATAAAATCTTCCTGGAACATTTTTTATGACTGAAAGTATGATGCCTGTATAACTTTATATCCTAGATTTATCCATAATTTGCATCACCTGTTTTCCAAAAATCCAAATGAAAACTAACTTTACACTCTGAATATGTTATTAGATTATAACCTAAAATACAACAACACAAAACTATAAAATACAACACTGTTTATGACATTACTCGCCAAGTTCTTACTGAGACTAGTGTGAGAATATTATTTATTTCACAAAGAGAAGAAACACCTACGATATCAATATAGCAGAGATAAATAAACATGTTAGTTGTAATATATGTAATCATATGATCAAAAGGAAGGTGAGGAAACAGAAAAACACCAGCGCTTCCAAAAACACAGAAAGAAACGCTTAAAGGCTGGGCATAACAGATGAGAGGTAAAGAGGGGGAGAGGGGGAGAAAATCAACAAGCAATCATAAGTTTAATTTGGTCTCCATATTAATGAGCACGGAGCTGAAATGTCAGCAAAAATGCAGTCATACATGAAAAGCATTTAATGCATTTTGAACATTAGTTTCCTTCTCTCTTCTCGCAGATTCATCTTATCCACCAAATGACAGAAGTTTGTCGGAGGCTGCGTAACGGAACGATTTTGTCATTGCTGCAACTAAAGTTCGGGGGAAGTGATAAAGACGTATCTTCATCCTCCTCCTCCTCCTCATCATCATCTCTCTGCTCCTCCTCTGTCTTTGTCTCCATCCTCTTCCGCACTCTTCTCTCCTCATCCTCAGAAAATAGCTCCTTTCCCAGTGTGAACCTATCAGTGGTGGACTGTACTGCAGCAACCTGAGTTATGTTAAATGCCAACTTTCCTGTAAACCCTTAATCTTAATTTATTAACTTATCATTTAACTGTAAAGTACACCTCCGAGTACTGAGGATACTACTACCGGTTCCCAGACTAACACTACTGCAGCTCGTAGTAATAATGCAGTATATTATTAACTGTATTACAGTTTCCCCCCATTTAGCTCCTTCTCCACCTTCACTTCATTCTTTCTCTTCTTGCTAAACAAAGTGTGTGTGCAGGAGATACACAAGAAAAAACTGTACTCTTGTGTGTCTGTGCATGTGTGTGAGAAGCTCAGTGTCTCCAGTTGAGATGGATGTTCCACCGGCTCTGAAAGAGCAGGAAGTGGTTTTCTGACACCCCATTTATACTGGCAGACACTTCAGCCCGTGTGTGTGTGTGTGTGTGTGTGTGTGTGTGTGAGTACAGCCACAGCAGCACCTCTTCCCTCCCTATACTCACAATAATTACAATAACCACTACTATATATTATGCTTCGTTGTTTTTCAAACACACGTCAGTGACATGTTTATGTTTCCGTGTCTGTTTTTATGTCAGCACTTACAAGCTCTTGTACGTTACAGTTATTTCATTCAATCTTTTAAGACAATGTTCACTTGTTTGAAACAAACATTCGGTTTTTATTAACTATGCATTTCTATACATAAATTCTCTCTTGTATGTGTAATAATTCGGCGTACTTCTGCTTTTGAAGTGTGACGATAGTGTCATAGTAAACTACGGTAACCCTTTAGGTCTGATTTCTGTTTCGCTGAGAGGGTCTGAAAGTTTCTCTTTCACCAAATGAAAACCCTTCTGTTTGGACAAAAAAGATGGGAGAAAAAATTAAAGAGACTTTCTCTCTTTCCAGACGAGGCAGCAACAAAAGGTCCGGCAACACGTTTTAATTGTCACCATGGAAACCAGATGAATGAGCTGTTTGACTGGCCGGTAAAGACGGCTCGCCATTCAGCCTCGCAGCGAGTCACGTGTGAGCCTGTGTGTGTGTGTAGCTGGGAGGTCATTAGTACAAAGCAAGTAGGGTGAAATTTCTACCAGGCTGGTAAGATGGAGGGAAACTAAAACAAGAAGAGAGAGAGAGACCGAGTGCAACATAACAGAAAGCTGGACGAATCCCACATCTGTCCGTTAACAAACCCCCTCGGCTCTTTATGGAGTTTTTATTTCACCTGAAAATGACAGTTCTACTGATGCAGTCTGTGATGTACTCACACGATTGGATCACATCATAAAAGTACACACTAGTATTGTTATTATGATGTTATTAGTCTGTGTGTTCAGCTGACGTGGTGATTCGGTGTTGTGGTCACATATGAGTTCAGTTAAAAAGCATATGTTACCTTTGGTCATTATGCTTCTAGGTCACGTGGTCGTGGTACCACCCAGAGACAGCAAACAGTGAAGGTGCTCTTTGTCCTGTGAATGTCTACATGTAGTTTTGATGTGAACATCACCAAAGTCCTGTTTACTGTGTTTTTATAAACGCCATCGCTTTTATAAAAGCAGCCACCGAGCAGCAACAACACAGTAAAGTAAGAACTTGGTGGCAGAGCGTGGTTCCAGTGGTTCCAGTGGTTCCAGTGGTTCCGGCAGCACGTCACCCATGGTCCTGACTTAGAAACCTCAAAAACCACAGTGTTATTTTGGTGACCCCCTAATTTCTTATAGCCAAAACTACACTTGGAAATATCAACATTTAAAGTGTGAACCTGAGTGGATGTACTAAACCCTGAGATTCCAAAGGTCCAGTGCCAATTTTAGCTCCAGTATGGATACAGCATTAGGTATGTCATCAGCATGTTGGCTGTTCACTCCAATGCTTTTATTGTTTTTTAAATTGTATTTATTTATTGAAATCAGTGAAGCATAATGAAGACTGTGGCTTCTGGGAGCTGCTAACAGGGCTTCATACTGTTCATCTGATTATAGTTTTTGCTCCTAATCTTCATTACAGGACCAAAATATAGAATGAAGAAATTAATAAGGAAAACATCATCAACTGACTTTGATTTCACTGAATAATGTCCAAAAATCAATTATTACTGACAAAACAGCATATTTTCCGAGATTTTCTTTGTTTGTTCTATAATCATGAGACAAATAAAGAGAGAGAGAAGAAGAAAGTGTCGGCAGTGAGGGGGCTGAATCAGTCAGGCTGTGGGATGCCAAGTGACCTTTGACCCCCTAAGAACCCTGGGAATTCTCTCACGGAAAGAAGACACAGACAGAGAGTGAGTCCGAAAAACTCTATCAAAATACACACACACACACACACACACACACAATAGTGTAATTCAATAGGAACATATTCTGCCCATGTGTGCTGGACTCCTGTGGATTCACTGACTCACTGCTGAAAGTCTGTCCAACACAACACACTTGGTTATTTGTGTTCTTTCTGTCAGTGTGCGCATCACTTCATGTCGTTTGGCTGTTTGCACATCTGTGCTCTTTAAGCTCTGAGAAGTGAGGACAGTGTGACGGACCCTGACGTCTCCATAGGGCTGTTTGGGGGATTTCGCTTTAAACTCAGTTAACAGTTGTAGTTTGGTGTCCATGGGAGTCCTCACGAGTATAGAGTGTGGTGCTGAGCCCATAGGAAGCTGAGATGGATCACACCATGTTTTTACTGAGAGATGTTTGTCTTTCCTCTTTACTTTCAGATCAGAAGGTAAACAAACAAACAAATAAAAACACAGGTCATAACCAGGCCATAAATCTCATAATTTGAAGGGCCGGGCCATTTGGCCTTCGACTTTGTGCATGTTCAGAGGGCACAAAGGCTGATGATATGAATGTGTACGTAGCTTGGAACATACATTTTATGTTTAAAATAAAGTGCTGATGCTTTTAGGACGGTTAAGATGCAGAGACAGCACAGTAACTGTGCACCTTTATTATAACTTGGATAGTAAATGGTGCTATCTGTGCACATTTAGACTGGAAGGCAAACTAAGCTCTTGTTGCTCTGCTGATGCCTCCTGAGATCACAGGGCAGAAGAATTGTGGATGGATTCAGGAGAAAACAGAGGAAAGGGCGTCAGATTTCTGTTAATTATTCATGATGACAGAATGACCTGCATCACTTCTAGCACAGTGAAAACTACAAATAAATGCATCAAAGCTGTTTATTAAGGTTTTCACTTGGTTGTCAGTATTAGTGCTTCTTTAGCATGTGCAGTATTTCAAATAGCAGAGAAAACACGGTACAGTTCAACACTACATGTAAGGTTTTGCAGCTTACAGCCAGAGCCATGTGTTACACCTTTCGATCTGCACCTTCCCAGGTCTCAGCCCAGTTGAACACCTATGGGGGATGTTGGAGCGACGCGTTAGACACCATCATCAAAACACCACATGAGGGAACATCTGCTGGAAGGTGTTCGTCCCTTCAGGAGGGTTCAGAGACCTGGAGAGTCAGTGCCAAGGTGGAGCTGTTCTGGTGGCACGTGGTGGCACCTCACTGGGACTCTCTGTGTTGGACTGTCCTGTCATCTGATACCAGGAAGTAACTGCTATGGGCGGCTCTGAGTCATGACAGCCTTGTAAACCGTGAGATAACTGCCTACGGACTATGTGGACCCGTCGCAGGCTCCACGACAGCTGTGACTCAGCTGACTCTATACACTTTAAATGACAGTTAAGGACAGTGCACAGGATATTACAAGAATGAAGCCACTCTATGGGAACTGACAGCAGATCTCCAGAGCCCAGACCGAGTGCTACACCCCCAACAGTCTTCTCCTCGCTCCACACTCCCACCCCTCCTGCCTCCACTCCACCACAGGGACGGTGTAATCGCATGGCTCTGTGTGTGTGAGCGTGTGTGCCCAGCAAACCGATCATGTCGCCTAAATGACAGACCATCTTTATTCTAATGAAGAAGGTGCCAAGGTCAAATGGAGAGCAGGGTGATGAATGGTGAACACATACACACTAACACACACCCGCATACATCATGTGGCTCACACGCCATGTGCCAGAGCCCGCTCCCCATATTCTGTGTTTCATGTTCACACACACACATTTAAAAGGAGGGTGGTGTTTTCCCCTTGAGGTGGCATTAAACATTATTCTCACGACACACACTTAAACAATCCGTCACTGGAAATAAAATCAGTTTGCAGGTAGAACACAAACTGCAGTGTGTGTGTGTTTGTGTGTTCCTCTGTGATCTGCACTCTGAATATTTTAAGACAAACTGCCGCCAAAGCTCAATAAAGTTTATTTTTGAACTGAACTTTTTTTCCCGCTCAGCTACAGATGGCGACGTCGCTGTGGAAACTCAGCCCAGCCGCACGGCCGCGTGCAGACTGGAGCGCTGAGGTGTCTGTTTACAGGAATATCATTACGGAGCACGGATTTGCTAAGCTGTAACTGTAAAGTTTAATAGCAAACCTTTTAAGTCAGTAAAGTAAAAGTAAGTGAAATCAGTGAATGAGAGAGTGAAGAATATTGATGACAAAGTGGAACAGCTAACATTAAACCTGTAGAAACTGTACTTAACTACTAAAACAGTTTGTAGAGAAAGGTGCAGCCCTGCTGCCTGATGTCCGAGAGCTGGCTTCACGGCTGGACTCAGTTGATCTGTGCTGCCTTTTAAACACATGTATTCAACATTTGCTTTAATTGCATCCATTTCTAAATCCAGGAATCATGTTTTGGCAGAAAAGTTTTAAAATAAAAGTCAGACTGGTTTGAGCTGTGCTGCCACTGACTGTTTCAGTCTTTGCTCGTTGCTTTGGAGGGAAACTCTGCGAACACGCTCACAGCCAACCTTGGCCTGACATTGGCTCAACACTCGACGTCAAGTTACTTTTATTTCAGTATGAGATTCCTGCTCGTTTCTGAGTGCGTTAGTGTCAGGTTTCAGTCAGACAACGTTCCTGGGAAGCTGAGGGAGTCTCAAGAGAAAAGAGATACAGAGAGAGAGATGGAGAGGGAGAGAGGGGGAAAGTTGGCAAGATGCTGCTGAGTCGTGTCTCTTTGTTCTAAAGCAGATATATCCCCGACTTTATCAAGACTGACAGAACAAACGCACAGGAAACAGCCTCCCACAGGACACAAAATCCACACTCACACACTCACACACGCATGAAATAGGCGGTGAACACACAAAGACACAGAGGTCTGAAAATGTGAACACACAAACACGCAAGGACATTTGAAAAAGTGCAGAGATACACATGAATGTAAACACACACAGAGGAGGGGAGAAATGAACACAAGGATATGAAACACACGTGCACACATGTTGTGTGTGTGTGTACAGTTTGAGAGCACAAAAAATGCACAGTGGTTTGTCAACATACAGTACGTACATAATGCTTAAACACATGTAAATGTACAAACACAACAGTGGACAAGACACATAAACACACATTTCATGGCACAGGACAACACATGAGAATGTACTTCTGTGGACAAGTGCACATGCACGCTCACAACCACAGAAAACAGAATCTATCCAAGGTCCAGTCTTATTCTAAAACAAAGTGAAGAGAAACTGAAGGCGGTGAAGACCAACTGCTGATGAACTGTCATCAAATATATATATAAAACTATAACTATAAAAAATATAAAACCTCTTTCTGATGAAGCTGAGCTAACAGTGCTGAGCTAACAGTGCTGAGCTAACAGTGATGAGCTAACAGTGCTGAGCTAACAGTGCTGCTCTCCGGACAGCAGGGGAGCTACTACCTTACTACTGAACTATCAAGAGGCGCAGAGTTCTGCACCGCCACAAATTTTAAACGCAGCACGTACAACATAAGTCAGAAAACAAGGAAAAGCACCATGGGCTCTTTAAAGAAAGTGTTTTCTGCTGTGAACATGTCCGTGTGCAAGTGGGCGTTCAAGGGGTATGATGAACAGGAACATTACACACAAAATGACTTGTCATAGAACTTTCACACTCTTGAGGCCAGAGCCTTCCTGTAAACGGAGGACAGATGAACACACCCGACGGCCTCCTGTCCTCGTGTCACACTGGACTAAACACCAGGAAACAGAAGAGTAAACACAGGTTGTTTCATCGCTGCTCTGGTGGCGAGCTTTGGTAAAGTAACTCTGTAATCTGGCTTTTAATTTGTGCTTCACATGTCAAATGTCATGTGACTGTTTATCGCCTGGAAATGCTCCATATCCCCACAGGTCTGATCTCAGTGCCATTTCTCTAGAATCAGGGTGAGTTCACATTTCTTCTTCCATCCAAACCTTCCCTGTGGTTTGTGTAAATCCCATCTGTGCTATTTTTGTGCCTGCTCTTTTATTTATTACTTACTGTAAATTACATCTGGAGCAGAATGCATCACGTCGCAAACTGGAAAAACTGATGCAATCTGCCCCACAGTGACTTGTGTGTGTTTTCAGTTAATATCATGTGTTCCAGTTATAGATCTCTTCTAATGAAATCACCTCATGTGAGATCAGCTTCATGGGCCCTCACATCGACACGACAGCAGCCTGGGACAACAACCGTCCTGTGGCGAGAACAGTTTTCTCATCTGAATGCGACTAAGCAGCATCTGTTTAGTAACAGCCAGATTAACAAAAGTGGGATTCTGGAAAGTACAGGGTGACGTGTCTCCACAGCCCCAGTGAAAATCTTTGCATGCACACAAACCGTGAAGACACACGCAAATCAAAGAAAAACTGAGTGAGAGACTGAAAATATATGAAGGAAAAACACACTCAGTGTAACACACACAGTCCCAGAGGACTTCAGCTCTCTGCATATAACAAGCAGTGACAAACGACAAAACGCACCATCAGGACATTTGACCCAGGAAGCGACTGACTCAACACATCCCGTCTGACACACACACACACACACACTGTACACACCGCAGACTCGCACGAGGCAGCGGCAGAGCTCTGCAGGTCTCCTGAGAGAAGAACAGGGAATATCAGTCTACAAAGAGAGACAGACGTGCGAGTGTGTGAGAGACAGAGAGATTTTCCTGAGCTGCAGGAAGTTTCTTCTGTAGGATAAGAAGAGATTTTTGCTGTTTCAAAGCGTCTTTTTAATGGCAGAAGACAGACTGTTCCCTCTCTCCTTCTCCCGTCTCACTTTCTGACGATTCTCTTCTGTCGGATGCTTTAAACATACAAAGGTCACACGGTTCTGTATCAGATTACAGCAGGATAATTGATCCTTTTAGTTACTAATTGATTCTTTAGCTTCTCTTCCATCTTCCTTCCTTCCTTCCAGCAGTTTCTCTGGTATTTTTCTATTTGTTTGTTATCCTTTCCTTATTTCCTTCCTCCTTTCTGATTTATTCCTTCCTAACCCTGTTGCTATTTTGAACCGATTCATTTCCTCTTTCTTTCTGTTTTTCCACCAGTCCTTTCCTCTTTCCTTCCTTATTCCTACCCCTCCTTCACTCTTTTCTTCCACTGTGTTTTTGGTTAATTTCAATGGTCTATTTCTTTCCATTCCTTGTTTTATCCCTCTCTCTTTTCCTCTACTCCTCCATCTCTTCTCTACCTTCCTTATTCTTCTGTCCTTCCTTTTACTGTCCAGTCTTTTTAATCCTTCATTCATTCCTTCTTTCCCCCGTTGTCCTTCCTTCATTCCCTTTTGCCATCCATTATTACTACCATATCTTTTCAACCGTCATTCCATCTTTCATTTCTCTTCTGTTTTCACTCTTTTTTGTCCCCTTCCCTCTTTTCCTCTTTCCTCCCTCCTAGGTATGACAGCGAGAAGGCTGAAGGTGTTTGCAGTAAAAATGACTTTTCTTCTTTCTTCCAATAATTTATTCATGTTTTCCGTCCTGTTCCTCTCTCTCTCTGTGGATGGAGGGAGGTTGGGAGCGTTAGCAGCACAGCGAGGACTGCAGCAACAATTACATGTGAAATTAGCCTCGCCTCATAGCCTGCAGTGTAATTCCAGCCCTCTGAGGCGTGGCAAAGTCATCTGTCTCTAATTAAAGATTCTCTCTCTCTGCTTCCCTCATCTCTCTCTTCCTCTCTCTCTCAGGTTGACATTCATCTTTCTTCATCCTTCTCTCTCTC
>NW_018127995.1:774070-778331 GCF_001952655.1 Monopterus albus
TGGGGGGGGGGGGTAGGGAAAGGTGCGTTTTCAAACCTGCAAATCACTGCTGGTCACAGTTTTTAGCAGGTAAAACTAATTATTTCCAACATTTCATTCGTTATTCTTGCTGCTGTCTTTTCATTCCATCTTTCCTTCCCTTGTTTATTTCATTTCTTCCTTCTCTTACATTTGCTTTTCTCCCACGTGAACAGGCCGACTCTAGACTGAGACATCGCCGGCTACCAGAAGCTTAAATCCAGATACACTAGTTAAACATAAATGACCATCCTGTTAAATTTCATTTAGTTTTTACAACCCGTTTCCTTCCCTCCAACATGCTGCAGCAGCTGTGAGCTCTGTCATTTACATTATTGTCCACTTCTGATGTTGCCGACCCAGAACCTACGCTACATTTGTATTTATCTAAGTGTAATTGACCTTCAAAGTTCATTTCATCACTCACTATTTCAAATGAAAAAGATTCCATATTTAAGAATGAATTAGCAAAACAATAGAAAATGCTTCATTACCACGAAGATGAACTAAAGAGAGAAGGACGAGAAAGGCGGGGAAAGAGGACGAGAGCTCAGAGGATACAGGACTTAAGCCGTCTGTGTGTTTCTCAGGCATGACTCTCCACTGGGATCTAACCCAGACTGTGTGGAGGTTGTGTACTCTCACTGTTGCCCTCAGGCTCTGAGATGGAGACAGACACACACCGAGGACAGAAACACACACTGTGAATCTACTGTAGTTTGTCTCAGGTCCCTCTTACTCTTGTGTCCCTGCAGAGGGCTCCGTCATTTTGTCTGAGCCATAACAGCAAAACCAATGGAGGCCTAAGACTTTGGCACAGTCCTGTACCTGGTGCAGGTAAGGATGTGCGTGGGTTAGGGTACAGTGCACTCATACTGAACATAACAGTAGGTCTATTTGTTTTCTCCTAGGATTTCTGCTCTTGCAGTACATCTGCTCCCAGTGACTCCAACATTTTAAAGCTGTTTAATGGTTCTGGTTCAACTTTCACAGTAAGGTCAGAGAAAGATGGAAGTCTGGTTTAATACAGAAAAACTTCACAGTGTGAAGTTCAGACACAACGCGGCATTGTTACTAAGGCGCTAAACAGTGTGTTCGTATTTACTAAGGACTCTCAGTGGGGATTCATGTGAGAAACAGATGAAAAGTGGCACTGCAGGATTTTGAGTGTTGGGTCTCATACAATATGTAGTTTAAGGCATTTCCTTTCAGGGATGCAAAAATCAGGGGGGAGAGAATTTTATTCATACAAATACCCTCAGCGCCTGATTTACCACGGCTCGACAGAGAGAAATGGCTGAAACTTCCCGTCAGGAGAAAGCAGGCGTACAGTCTATACACAGACTGTACATAGCAGTTAGGAACATGTTTGAGGACGGAGAGGGTGTTTGTAAATCACATCACTCGCCAGACGGAGATGTGAGGGACTTTTACAGGCTTTCAGCTCAAACCATGTTTTAGTTACTGAACAAAATAAAAGGCAGGAGATGACATGACTGCAGCTCCAACATATGTCTGCTGATTTCTGTGACCATAGTAAAGTTGCTCTAAACTTATATTTTGTTCTACACATCCTCTCAGTCCACACGTGCGCAACAGCCATCAGGCAGCAGATCTTCAGTGGAGGTGTATTCACTCTTGCAGCTGTGCTCATTTACATCACCTGTGTTGTGCAATATTTTGGGCACCTAATGGTGATTTGCAACAGGTTTAGTGAAATATTTAGTGACGGGACTAAAGCTCATCGTCCAGCCCGACCACCTCCAATGCCCTTAATAAATGTAGTGCTTCATTCATTAAAAGGTTCCTTGCCACTGAACGTCATCCAAACTACAACACGTATTCGCTGTTGCAGCTGAGTTTTAGACAGGCCTAACATACACAGCATATAACCATGTCTGATTTACTGCTGTGGTCTTTAAATGCCAGTATGTTGTGTGCATTTAATTTAGCCTGGTTCTGACTCCTTTCACTTGCAGGCATATGGTAGAATATGATGTTCTGGGTCCTGTTCAAAGAGTTAAACTGTGTTCTCTGGCTTACTACAGTTGTACCGTTTCCTGTCTGAGCACCGTTCTCTGTGTGCCTGTTTAATCAGTTCAATGTCTCTCCTTCTAGTTTGGACCAAAGATAACCAGACAACCAGTGGAAACACACCCTGTTTGTGTGTCTGTGTCCTGCCTCAGACAGAGCTCCTCTGTCGCTCTCACACTGATTGGTTTTGGAACCCAGTTAATGAGCAGGTGTGTGTGTGTGCGTCTGCAGCCCAGCGTTCCATCAGAACACCATGGGCTATTTGAAATGAGAATTTAGCGGCAGGGATGCACACAGACACACACACACACTCCTGATAGCCGGTGTAATTAGTTGGACTCCACTGGAACTCGCCACAGGGAGAGAGAGAGAGGGAACGACATCTGTGATGACTTAATGCAATGAGATATTTTGAAATAAAATCTTGAATGCAACTTTGGATTTGAACCCAAGAGGCCATGTGTTAAGCACCGTCCCTGATCTACATGCGACACTTTCTGTCGACGTCGTCTCTCTTTTTTCATCCCACGTTATCACGTAAGGTTGTCATTACTCTGAGACCAAACAAACAGCCTGGCCAGGCTGGTAAATCCGCCGCCATCAGTTCACTGCAAAATATCAGTCGAGTGTTGATAAATGACAGGACTGAACAACTGACATACAGTGCTGGCTTTGTAAGCAGATAGCATGGTACAGAACAGATTGTAAAACACTGCTGGAGTGATGTTTTATATCTCCACTCTCTCTGATCTACATTTCTGATGCACAGATGGAGCCATTTGTAGCTAATATCAGCTGATTCTCAGCTGTATCTGATTGATCAGAGCATCTAGCTTCTTTTATTTTCTCCTACAGTTCGACCTCCAGCTGTTGCTCATTTGTAAGTTAAACTTTCTCTGATGCCAAATGTGTTTCCATACGATAAAGACATCAAATGTGTGCGAGTGTGTGCTTGCACATTATGTCCATGCTTTAATGTTTCCCTGTGCTTCATTATTAGCGGTGAGTGTGTGGGTTTGTTTCTCTGAGCCTCACTCAAATTATTACCACGGAGAGCGAAATGCTCCACCTCCTGTGGGACTCCAGGCCAGAACCTTAATCGTCTATTGGCTGAGCTACTGATGTGGGATAGGTTGTCAGCAGCTACAAGGTCTGATGCTTGTTTCATCTCCTTGTGGAGCCTCAACAAGCGCATGCTCACACACTAACACAAAACAAGGCACACATGCCCTCTGGACGCACACAGTCTGGGAAGTACAGATGACACACACAAGTGAGAATGAACAGAGCACACACAGTAGCATATGAATACACACTATCAGGAAGAAAGATGAACAAAAACAGAGACAGGAACAAACAGACTAAACACAATCAAATTAAGCACCGAGTAGCTGCTATCAGTGCCGGTTCCGACGTTAACTCCACAGGAACCTCTGCCGGAGCCAGCAGGGCCTTTCTCAGTGCTGCATTAAACCAGGTGTGAACTGGCTTCACAGCAGCCAGGGTTTTGTCAAGGTGTCGCAGACACTTAGTCCCCAGAGCCCAGTAACCAGTCAGATACCAGACTGGTCACAACTGAAGCCAGGCAAGTCAAAATATGATTTTTAGTCTCTTGTATGGAGCAAGCAACAAAAATGCAGGATCCCACACTTCCCTTAATGCTACTAAAGACTGGCCTTCATTAGCCCCTCCCTGTCTAGAACATGCACATCAATTCAAACTCTACACATGAAGTTTGTGATACAGGTGTTATGTTTAAGTCTGAGAAAACATCATGAGAGCATGTTTTTATTTTAACGTGAGCTCCTTCAGAACCACAGAGCACATTATACATTGAACGGTGCTCTGAAGGACCAGTAGACTGACCTCCATGTGTAAAACTGAATGAAACAATACAATCGAAAGGAACATGAGTTCAATGTTTTTGAAGCCCATAGCTGAAAAGGAAATTATAGAGATAGTGAATAAATGTGGTAACAAAACATCCAGTGATAGTGATGGTATCACCATGACAACTGTCAAGCGGGTAATTGAGGGGATATGTAAACCATTAACCCATATTTTTAACGTCATTTCGACTTGGCCAGTTCCCCAATAATATGAAAATAGCAAAGGTTATTCCTCTGTATAAATCTGGTGATAAGCACAACCTCACAAATTATAGACCGATTTCTCTGTTGTCACAATTTTCAAAAATTCTGGAAAAACT
>NW_018127995.1:778426-803691 GCF_001952655.1 Monopterus albus
GGAAATGGATCAGAAGTTATTTGACACAGAGGCGTCAATTTGTGAGGTTGGGTGAATACCAATCGAGTGAGCTGGATATTGTATGTGGAGTGCCTCAGGGCTCTGTTTTGGGACCTAAACTGTTTATATTATACATCAATGATATATGTAAGGTTTCTGAAACTGTTAAAATGGTTTTGTTTGCTGATGATACTACCATTTGGGCATCTGATGAAAACTTACGGCAACTCTCGGTAAGGGTTTCAGAGGAATTTGTGAAGATAAAGAAATGGTGTGATAGTAATTTACTATCTTTGAATTTGGGGAAAACTAAATATATGGTATTTGGGAACCGTAGACCACATAATGAACTTCAATTGAGAATTGGGGGTGCTAATATCGAACGAGTGTATGAAATCAAATTTTTGGGTGTCATGGTTGACGACAGATTATCCTGGAAATCTCATATCAGTTATGTTCAGCATAAAATAGCTAAAAATATATCGATATTGGCAAGGGTTAGATATATGCTGGACGTTAAAGCATTGCGGATTTTGTATTGTTCATTGATTTTGCCATATTTGGAGTATGGCGTTGAAAACTGGGGAAATACATACAGGAGTTCACTTCAACCATTGTACATATTACAGAAGAGAGCGATAAGAGTTGTGCACAAGATGGGGTATAGGGATCACACAAATGCAGTTTTCATACAGTCCAAATTGTTAAAATTCTTTGATCTGGTGGAATATAAGACTGCTGTGTTTATGTATAAAGCCAGGAACGACTTATTACCTGGTGGAATCCTGAAGTTATTTGGTGAAAGGGAAGGGGGATATAACTTAAGGGGTCACTTAAATTTAAGGGTTCATGCTATACGTACAACCAAAAAAAGATTTTGTATTTCTATAAGTGGGGTCAAATTATGGAATAATTTAACTGTGGACATGAAAAATAGTACTAGAATTGAGGAGTTTAAACATAAATATAAATGTATGTGTTATACAAGATATATGCAAGAATAAGATTATTCGAGAAGGCATTAAGGAAATACTCTGTTTATTTATGTAGAGATACTGCTTGCAGCCAATGATGCATTAATTTTTGTATAATATGATGTCATGGGGTAGGACTGGATAAGTCTGACTTCTTCCTACTCCATTCAAACATGTAATATGTGTAAGCAAACTGATTTTGGATTAGCATTGGTTGGATTGGTAATTATGTGTGTTGTTGCCTTTTGTTCATTTGTTCTGTTCTGCATGTTTGAAAGAATAAAATCAATCAATCAATCAATCAATCAAATCAATCAAAATGCAAAGTGTAACAGGTACCGCACTATGCAAAATCTGAGGCCATCGTTAGATTTGTCATTTTAGCAATGTCATGGTGACTATACATGGTATTTCCTGTATTTTCTGGTTATATCTCGATGAACCTTGCCAAAACAGCCAAACTAATGGCTAAGACACAGTCTTGTACCTGGTGCAGGTGAGGATGTGGGTGAGTTAGGGCACATTTCACACACACACAGGGTGTAGAGTGGTTGGTACCCGCCAGTAAAAACCTTTGACAGTCGTTAAACAGCAAAGTTTTGGGATTTTTGTCTTATCCAAGGGAAAGGTCAGGGACCCCATGTGCTGTCAACGTACAGATCATATGTTTTCATCTGACAAGAAGCTGCTATTTCTCTGCCCTTCAGTTCTTTCAGCTCTGATGTTGTGTTACTGTACCCTGTTAGCTGAGGCCATAGTGCAGACATAACCAGCCACAATCTGACCCTGAACTGTTTCAGTTGCACAGCCTTGTTATGCTGAAGAAGGACCATAACAACCTTACTAGAGCCCTTTTCAGACATGCAACGGAGCCCTGAAATTCTCTGGACTTTACCTGGGGGAGCTGTATATGAGAACACAAATGTCTGAGTCAGTCAACATGGACTTTAAGTGGACTTTGCTCTGCCACCTCCCTAGTACAAAGTCTGCATAATGTCTGAGTGAGCCCATGTGAGAATACAGCAGCGTATCCTGCTACGTGACCACGTCATGTCCTGTCTCTTGCGAGCACTACCCAGGCACGCTCCCCCCAAGCATAAACAATTTCAGTAGGTGAGAACACGTCTGACATTGATGACCTCTTGTTGTGTGCTACATGTGTGACAGGGCAACTCTGGAAGATGCCTGGGCCTGATTCTGTGGACACTGTCCTGTGTCGGCGTGTGAAAATGGCTTATATAGTAAAATATGGTATGGAAACTAGTGAAAATGTTGGCAGTTACCATTCAGTAGATATATGAACTAAGCAGTTCTGTGTCCTTTGTTTTTAAACTGGCAGCAGATGAAGGTCTCAGGACATGTGACTCTTGTCCCTGTTTAAAATTAATAGTTTCTAGTTGTTAATCAGAGATTAGAAAGACTGTGTGTAGGTACTTGTAACACCACGCACAGACACGCACATATCTGTGTCACAGCACACACAAACACTCTTCCCCTCCTTCCTCCCTCCTTTCCAAGGGTGGTAAGTGCCTCCTTCTAACATCACAATAAACAGTAGAGCCTGAGCCTGCCAAGCCGGCCTGCAGAAACAAGTGTCGGCTAGGCTTTGCTTTTCCGGAGGACTCACAAACAAATACACACACACACAGTCTCCCTTCTCACTATAACTGCCTGCACACCACACACAAACACACAAACACACAAACACACACACACCTCCAAAAAGAACAACTTTTGTTGGGCCCTGGCGTTGCTACGGTTACAGGGTCGAGTCCTCGCAGAATTTCATGGAAGCACAGTGAGGTTCTTTAACGGTCACATGGGCACAAAACCCCCCTGGAGAAACAGGGGGTTTAGAGTTTAGGCAGACGTGGTGAAATCTCCCAGCATAGATAATAGCAGCATTTTTGCTTTATACACAATTGGAGTGATTAATCAATTATCACCTTATTAGTCAAATCAATGACTACTTTCAGCAGTCAGGGGCAGATCTAGAGAATTTTGGGTGGAGTGGCCAGGCAGGGGCACAGACTCAGAAGGGGGCGAGTTGAAAAGGTAAAAAATAAATTAAACAAATCATACATTATTAAAAATCCAATTGTTAATTCTGTGTAAAAATGAGACACAGTGCTTTGTTTGCGGCAAACGTTGGCTGAGCTCCTTATTTACTTCAGTGACATCGCTATGCTACGTGCATGATATAAACTTTTACCAAATTTAATTTGAAATTGTTTCATCAATATCAGTTATACCACCAGAAAAATGTGGTATTCAGGTCAACAATGGCCAGTGCCACCCCGGCATATCGTTGCTTGTTTTCTTAGCCAGGACACCCCTGCAAACATCAGGGGGAATATTCCCTGGTTAAATTAAATTAAATAAATGAAGCTTTTAGGCACTTTTATGCCTAAGACTGAATGCAGGACTTGTACCGTCGCTGAAGTATTTTTATAGTGTGTGTGGCGTCACGGTTAAAGATAAAGAAATAAACCCAACAAATACAAACAGAGAGATAGGCAAGATAAAAAGAGTCACATATGAGCAGCTTACATTATACAGCTCTGTAGCCCTGTCTAAGTCTCAGCGGCGGAGGGGAGAGAGACAGTAAAGGAGAGCGACCTTGGACCGTGTGAGGAGACGCTGTTGAGCTCCACATCAATATTTTAACAGGAGAGTTGACACATCAAAAAGAGAGAGAGAGAGAGAAAAGAAGAAGAAGAGTGCCCAACGATTCCAGAGTCATCTAAAATTCATGCATGCATCATCGCTGCCATGAATATTCATATGGAGATGAATATTGAAGTGCAACTCCTATGGAGAGGTTCATCTTTACACTTATCAATAATTCGCAGGCCAGGTGAGTCTCATCGGCCGCTAAATAAATTATATCTGCACACACATGCAAAAAAAAAAAAAGTTTGGAAGAAGAGACACAGAGAGAAAGAGTGAAAAACAACACAAAGTAACATGTTTGCATGTTGCTTTGCAGCAGTGCATTCTGGGTAAGGAAAGACTGGGTTCGATCCTGTTCCAGTGTGTGAGAGCCATGGCTGTCGGGTGTTGGTCTGTCAGTCCGCTGTATAACACCTGACCAAGTGCTGCAGGAACTGAGATCTGAGAAGTTTTGTCAGACATTCACGGCCCCCAGAAGACAAATCACCATGGAGCTAATGATAGCATGTTAGCTTATGGAGCTAATGGTAGCATGTTAGCTTATGGAGCTAATGGTAGCATGTTAGCTTTAAGAGCCGAGCCTCACAACACCCTCACCTCATTCTAGCCTTGTGGTCACACAAGATAAATGTTACCATAGCTGATGGTTTTCACCTGTTGTGTAGTGTTTTTTTTAGAAAGTGAATCAGAGCAGATCTGAGTATTTTTAAGGAGATGAATTGTTTGGTAAACCTTTAATTTATAGGCAGTTAACTAATGTCAAGAAGCTACTTGGAAAAATGGAAGTGATGAGTATTCGTTGTTTATGAATGACCAGAAATGACTGAAATTAAAGCAGAACAAAGAAGGTTTAGTCAGTGAAAAGTCTGTATTATTGAATTAACTGACAGGTGATTAATGGTTTCTATCTTACTATAGATAGTTACCTTGTTATTACTTGCCATCTTGTACTTTATCATACATAAATTACCTGTATATTTCAAAGTATGAGTGCACACTACACTTTATAGGCAGTGGAAAGGTAACTACAGTGATATTTTACAGTACTTCCCTTGTCATTATGCAATATTTGAAAAATATGTACAAATTTTATAGAAATGAGTCGCTGATAGTATTTACAGCGATAACACGTATTAATTATTTCAATATGTTGCAAGTATCCGTATCATTCACACAGTGCTAAGTATAACCAATATACAAATACCAATGAAATTTCCAACACTTGCCACCATTTCCTGTTGGTAAACAATGAACGGTGTTGGCTACCACCAATCCTCGGCTTGTTTAAAGGTGGAGAGGTTACTGATACTGGATACAGAAAGTACTTGGCTTTATCAATGGAACGCTGGCTTTGCATTTATATTGTGTGACAACATGCTGCCCGTCATGTAGTCGGCTAATTAAGTTAATAGTTGTATTATGATTTTACTGAGATTTAACAGCCAATGACGAAGGCTCTGCAGCCATTTTGTCCCCAGTCTGTTGACACCTGACACCGTACTCGTGTCCCCCCACCTCAGCTACTTGTAATTATGGTCTGAACAATGTGTTGTGACAGAAGAACTGCTGAGGCTGTAAAGTCATACATTTAACCAAGCCTGACGACACAGAGGATAAACCCTTCTTTTCTCTGGTGCCACTCTGAGTACAAACCTTACACTGTTTGCCCCACTAGTGGTAGAGAATACCAAAGTCACCTTTCCACTGCTCCAACAGTTTTGACTACTTGCATTGCAAACACTTGTTGTAGACTACACATTAAATCTCTACTCCGAGTACATAAAGTACACAAGCCCAATGTTTTTGCTGCACTACCAGTATCAGTGGAAGTTACAGTACATGTTTTTGGAGGCTGTACATACATAGAGTTATATTTTTAGGCAGACCTCGATTAGAGTGAAGCAACTGTGGCAGAACAACAACTTGTTTCAGACTGTTTTCGATTTTTCTGTGTGTGTGTGAAGGACAAAAGCGGATGACGCAGATTTCTAATCATAACACATGCTGTTCTTTTGTCTGACTCATTTGGCTGCAGTGAAGTCATTACATGAACACACACACAAAACTCTCAGGCACTAGTGCTGTGTCATACACACAAAACACAAATGGTCACACACACAAACACACACACACACTCCTCTATGATATGGTTATGAGGGAGGCTATGCCTTGTAATCCCATTCTCCTTGGTGAGGATGAAGATGGTGTGTGTCTGTGTGTGCGTGCGCGCGCATGTGGAGGGGGGTGATGAGAGGAGGAACTGGGGAGACAGACAAACTGATGAAAGAAGGAAAGATGGGAGGACATCACTTGCTGTGGCTACTGCTGTTTCTACATATTTAGACAGCTTGATCTTCTGACAGCCCTGAGAGCTCCTCCAGGGCTGATGCAGAAGTGGCTGATGGGAGATCTGGGACACCAGAGTAAAGCTGAGATCATCCAGCCCTGGATCAGCTTGTTCATCTGTGTCATAGACCTCCATTGTTGTTCGCCTAGCAACCTCAACAACTGCTCCGCTTTCTGTGGGTGTGCAAAGAATCTAGGGATAGACTGAGCTGTGAAGGGTTAATCAGTTAGAGCTTTCATTGCCCGGCGAAATGAGGACGCATATCTCAGCCGCATTTGAAGGAACCTTCGTCATGGGACAGCTTTGTTGCGACGCTATGATGTAATCTGTCTTCAAATTCAACCGTGCAGAGTGGGGGCAATCAAGGCCCTTTGAAACTGGTGTAACCACCAACAGATCCACTGTTTACACATATTAAATGGCTGAATCCAGATTTCTCCTACATCTGCAGACTTTCTGTGTAAATCGAAATCAACATCAAGACTGCAAGAAGCCTCGAGCAGAGCGTGCGCATGGCTCCAGAGAGCGTGTTCCCGGTGCAGACTTCACCAAACTTTGTTCAGAAGTATATTCATAATAATTCATACTATAAAAGATGTAACAACGTTGGGAAAAATATTCCAAGACAAATAGCACTGCTAAGATCACAGCAGCTGCCGTACAGTATTCATGGCAACAAGTCTTCAGTGTGTTTTATTCCCTCACAGTTCACCCCCTCCCAGACTGTGAGGGATGATGGTGAAAGCTTCAGACCCAAGGGCTCAGTTTGTGAGTTTGGAAGGTGGAACTCTGGATTCACCTAGTCTTCTAAAACGGGGCGGGGCATCAGCCACACTGGAGGCAACGCTGACAGTCCAGGCACAGGCAGCAGAAGGTGTCTTACCTTGAAGAGCTGATGTCTCTGCTCCTCTGACATCAGCAGCTGGTGGCTGTCTGTTACCATGGCGTCCATGTCCATGAGCCAATGCCAAAGCTCCTGGTACTCGACCTCAAACTCCTGCAGACTGAAGACACAGAGAGAGTTGAAGTGAATTAAATGTAATGACATTTTCCTTTTTTGGTTATTCACATGGTGTTTCCTAGATGTCATACACTGCTGTTGTTTCTTGTATTAATATAACATCGTTGTGTCCTGTGGCAGTGGGAAATGTATGCATCCTGTTATGCTGATAGAGCATGCTGCTAAATATGCAAAGTGAAATGAGAGAGAGACGCTGACAGATAATAGCAGACTCAGGAAAAGAGAGGGAAAGTAGAAAACGGACTACAATTTGAACTGAAGCTAAGCATCTTGTATCTCGACTCTCTGGAGTCTCTTGTGAGGACAGAACTTCTTTTGATGCCACCTGTGCTGGTTTTTAAGATAAACCAAACCCAGTGGGTCACAGAGCACCGGTCAAAAAGGAGTGACTTTACTTTCTGTGTGGTTATTTCTAAAAATGTCAGGTGTTGATAGTAAATGACAAGAAGGAGACAAGGAAAGTCCACCTTTCCAGATGGCTGCAGGTCAGGGAGACAGCAGAAACACTAAATCAGTCACAACTATCCACAGAAAGGTTTGGTATGTTGGCTACTTTTAGACCTGTACTTCAGTCCAAATAATGGTTTCCTTTAGTTTGCTCTTTGCACTGAAGTCTAATGCATCAACAGTGCTGGTGTCATCTTGCAAACAGTTCATACCAGTGAGTGGCAGAAAATCACGGTGCACGTCAGGGCTACAACAACTAAGTGATAAAAATCAATTAGCAACCATCTGGCAATGAGGGTTGGGACTAGTCACGTAGCTGTGTGAGGCAGCTGGGTCACTGAGGCAAATCAAAAAGCTTCAAAATGGCAGAAGCGGTGGACAGAGTCAGAGTAAACTGTCAAGTGCCAAATACTGGAAACATATCCAGGGTGCACAGTCTCCACCAGACGCAGCTGCGGTGCGTCCCGTCTGCGACGGTTTGATCCATCCTCTGCGCAGCTGAGTCCGTCTGCGGAGCGTCTACACAACAACTTGTTGTGGTGCTGATTTTTCATGCAGGACATTGTTCTTCATTTGTGAGCTTCTATAGTACATGGGCTTTGTGGTTAACTGGTTTCTGTTTTGGCTGTAAATTGTGTTTATTGTTCTTACTTCATACGTTGTTGTCTGTAGAATACAGACAAAGCCTACAGTTAATGGTTCAACTTTATTTAACAGTTACAGCTACGTTGTTATGAAACATGGATCGAAGAGCTGTGGCTATGTAGTTAACAATACATTCATCCTCATAGGCTAATCATTTCATAGCCTATGATTCACTTAGATATCTTCAGCACCATCTGATCGGTGGGTCGAACTTTGTCAGAAACATCCCAGATGCAGCATCCGTCAAAAATAGACTTGATGCATATCTTTAATGAAGCGGACCGGAGAGCCGCATGTGGGAGCATCAGAGACACAATGTAGTAAGACCGAGTGGACTCACAACCACTGACCAGACCGGCAGCGATCAGCTCCGACCACCGTGTTGCAGACAGAATGCAGCGCCACCACATCCGGTAGAGATTAGGGGTGAGAGTAAATGTGCTGAGGGCTTTACTTTTAAATGTCAGAAGTAACCCGGTTACAATTTGTTTTCTCCAATAAGCTGATTTGTCATGTAGAGAAGAAACCTTGTTTTTCATAGTCAGATTAGAAAAACCTGATTTTCCAAGGTACCTTTCTGTGCCACGTATACACAGCACCAGGTTTCTAACTGCCTTTTTCTGTGTGTGCAATACAAAAGACTGCAGACGGCAGCGGAAGACGGATCATTACCTGGAGCGACACCTCATATTTTACATAAGTCAAAGTCCAACTAACAGCTGAAACTAGGACAGACTGTAGTGGCCTGTGGAAGTCTAAATAAGTCGGTTTAGTGGTAAATTCAGACTGAAAAGGAGCTTTGTTTGTCCGTCTGCCCACCTTCTTCTCACCGAGCTGTCCCTCTGCTCAGACATAGACACTGCAAAGACAAAACAACTAAACAAAAACTAGGAGGCAGCATTTTCTATCACTGACCAGTTCAACTGTGCCACCTGTGCTTCCAAAGTAAGCGTGCAGAAACTTCCCAGTACCCAGGTGACCACGGTGCACGTTAACGTGCTCTGTGATGATCTGTGTACACTGGTTAGCATGTAAACACAGTGAATGCCACTGCTCTCCCTCCCACACTCTCTCATCTCGTCCTCGCCGTCTTTTCTCGTCCTGTCTGTTGTTTCCTCCTCCGTCTGTCTCCTCCCAGCCCTTCCTCCAACTCTTACTGCCTCCCTCCTTTTGCTCCCCCTCACTCCTCCCACTCCTCACCCCTTCCTCCAATGTCCTTTCACCTCCTCTTTCTCAACACAGGATCACATTGAATATTTATGCTGCTGGTGCAGGGGCCGATCGCTGAGACACACACATTAGCGTCAGCCGTTTTGTTAAGGTGTGTGTGTGTTTATTATTTATATATTCGGTGGTTTGCAGTCTCGGCGGGGATTGCCAACATGTTTCTCGACATTAGCGGAGAAATTGTTTGGAATTCTCTGGTCGCCTCCGCCGACAGTTTGACAGCTCTGTCAGGCCCACAGACACACACAGTAACACAGAGGAACGATGACTCGAACACACCGGAACAACACACAGTTACACACACACAGCTGATAATCACATGGACACAGTTTCCAGAAAGCCACACGCACACACACACAGAATACACAAAACAAGCTAATACACACAACAACTCGCCATCAAAGCAGATGGAGTAGACTATGAATGAAATTACAGGAGCAAGAAAAGAGAAAATGACAACAACAACAAAAAAGTGCATCCAGCTCTCGTTTTATTCTGATTCATCATGAAGCCACAAAATCCAAACTGGACTATGAGTCGCTTTGAAGTGGCCACTTCTCTAGCTTCTATACCTGTTAATGTAATGCCCATAATTCCCTAGTCCTTCACCCAAACCCGCTAAAAAAGCCTCGACCCTCAAAGAGCTTTGGAAGATGTAAGAACCAGATAGAAAAATCCAACTTTCAAAAACGTGTCCACACTGGAAAGAATGCATTCTCTTTCTAAAAATGTCCACAGCTTCTAAAAAGTTCCACTTGTCCTAAAATGTCCCCACTTTCTAAAACTGTCCTCACTTCTCTAAAACTTCCTCTGGTTAAAAAAATCCTCCACTCTACAAAACTGTCTCCTTGTTTCTACAACCAAATGTATTTTTCTCCTTTCCTGCCTCTGTCGTCCTCATCCTTCTCATCTCTTCATCTTCAGCTACATGAGATCTTCCTCAGTGCCATCTGCTTCCTATTTCTGCTTCTTCGTCCCACCTCATCCCTCTTCTCACACCCCACCCTAGCCTCTGCTGCAAGTGATTCTCAAAACCGAGGGGATGAAAGCGCAGAAAGCGACTGCTGCTTCCTTCCCCTGAGGCGGTGTTCCTCATTATGTGGTGAGCAGAACGCCCCTTTACTGACTCAGAGAGATGAAGCAGATACAACACTCATACAGATTGTTTTCTCTTGTCGTCCGTCGTTCCTCCGCTCCCCACCTCCCCTCCTCTCATGATTCCATTATACTTACACTAATGCTAACTAAACACTTTGTAACACAGGATCTCTCAGGGGGTGGAAGACGAGAAAACAGACAAATCTGAGAGGAAGGAGCGATGTGGCGGCACCGCAGGGCTGCGTTCAACACCGGGATGGTTACAGTGTTTGAAGTGTCAGGTTCACTTTCTGTCATGCGGCACTGACAACGCACGTGGGAGTGTTAGAGTGAGCCATTCTGACATTTAACCACTTGAGGAAATTTGAGTTATAAGGAATTTGTTATTCATTTCTGACTCGTCATAATTCTAGTCAATACTGAATATAAAGAAACGTAGCAGGTATCATGTGTACAAGTCTAAATAATAGGAAAACATTTCAGTTTGAAAGGTTTAGCATAAGCTCTCCTGGGCAAAGCATGTGACTGCCAAATGTTCCCAGTGAGGAGCAGCCCACTGGTTTACTGGTTATGAGGCTGCTCTGGGCTGTGTCCATCCCTGAACATATTAATAAAGATGAAGACCTGTTAAGAGAAAATATTCTTAGAATAAATGCTTGATATGATTTTTCCACAAAAAGTTTAATTACTTAGTTAAATGTTCTAACAAAACTAATATTAGAATCTAGGACTATGCTAATTTTGCCCATTTCAAAGGTTTAACTGATGTACACAGAATCCGCTGTAAATTCCATTCTGGTGAATATGCACAACACTGACTTCTCTAATGTGTCTGCCAACAGCAGGGATGGAGTTTATCGCAGCAGATCCACCAGCTGCTGCTGTTTGATTATCAGCTGAGAGAAACACATCCTGCACTTTAATTAAGCAGGTCTTCTTAACCTTGCTGCTCCATAACAAGCAGCAAGTCGGCACAACCGCACAAAGTTCAGCCTGTTGCCCCAGCAACCACACCCAGCGATGGAATGATGGAGCAAAGGGAGGAAGTAAAACCACTGAGGTGGGTGGTAACAGTCTCTTCATGGCTGTTAAGCCTGATCTTACCTTTCCCAAGACTGGTCTTTGCTACACCTCCACTGTGTTGTTTTGTTCAAATGTTTTGGAAAATAAAGCTGACCAGTCAATAAAGTTTGCCAATAATCAGCTGGCAAGATTGTTAGCTTAGCATGATTGTGCTAAGGTGACAAAAGGTTCACACACTACATTTAAAAATGTATTTTACCACCAACTCACCCTCCGTTACTGTAAACCACGGCTCTTATGTTTTATTTACACTGCACAGCTGATACGCCGCCTCCATTTTATTAGGAAGCTACGGTAGGTCAGAGGTCACCCAGGTTGACTTTTACTTCCTTTCCATTATCAATGCTAATAATGAGACAGATTCCAATTAGATGTTACTGTTTTAGATGGTCGCTCTAGTTGCTCTTTGTGCTTTCCTGTGTGTGTCCATTTTCTGACTGTGAAACACCTAGTACCTCTGTTTTTGAAAGGTACTTTTTTATTATTATTATTTATTATTACTAGTATTTCTTCTACTTCAAGCTCACTTTTTTAATGGGCAGGCATTAGAACTGACATCTTGGAACAAAGTGTAAACACTGTGTAAACATTGTCTTTCCAGCCAGGCTTAAATGGATTTGCCACTTTCTGCTTCTGTCTCTCTCTTTTCATCGCTTCCTAATTCTTGTATTTCTGTTTCCATCACTGCTGCAACAGTGACAGCAGTTGCATCCTCCGCCTCTTACTCATCTCCATCCTCCATACAGAAGAAAGAAGAAAGGGAGGAAGATGAAGAGAAAGGGAGAAGCAAGGTGGACAATGGAGGAAGAAACAAGAGAAGAGTCAAGGTGGAAAAAAGAATATAAAGGAAGAACAGGAGACAAAGGTTAGAAAAAAATGGCAGAGACCAAAACATAAGAAGTGGTTATAAGGATGAACAAAATGAAAAAGAAAAGGAGAGAGGAAGAGGACTACAGAACAGAGACAAATCAAAAAGTAGTTGCAGTGGGATAAAGACTGAAAGGGAAGGAGAGAGGGTGAAAGTGGAACAAAGAGGAGCAGAACGAAAGGAAGGACAAAGGCAAAAGGAAAGAGGAGATGAGGGAAGAGGGAGAGAAAAAGAAGAGGTGAAGGAAAAGGAACAAATGGAGGGTGGTACAGATTGTCAGGTTTAGGAGAGAAGCAGTGGAGGAGTATGGACAGGAGAGGGGGATGAAGTGATCGAGTGAAAGGTTGAATGAGTCATATTGGCAGCAGTCACCTTTCAGTCAGACACTGTTGGATTTATGAGCTGATTCCCTGACACTGATGGATTCATCCTCCAGAGACAAAACCTGCCAGTGAACGGCAGCACGGCGCCCCCTGCTGACGTCCACTCATTCACCGCCCATCCTAACGGATTCATCCGACGTCTGCACAGAGCCCCCTGCTGACATCCGCTGACACTGTTCAGCCATTAAGTCACTTAACACTTATTTATTAATCCATTCACTCATCAACGCCCTCATCCGAATCGCTCAACAGTTAAAAGATAAACTCATTCTTTTGCTGACTTATATTCATATTCATTCATGTATTCATTCACCGTATGTATTCCTTCGTTGACTTATATTCTTTGTACCCCACTGATTTGCTTTGTTTATACATTTATTCATTCACTCCCTCATTCCTTCACTGATTCATTTATGCATAACATTGGTCTCTTTGCAGTTACAGAAGTAAATGAATGAACAAAATCTGAATTCTATGCTTATGAAAGGTGAATGAACCAGTCGTTCAAACAAATGATTTTATTTGTTTACATCATGTTTTTGATCAAAACGTTCTTATACCTCTAAACTAATGAATAAGTTAATCAGTCAGGATTATTTTTAACATTAAAAAGTGAAAATGATATCAAAATAATATCAAGAACTTTCCATCCATGTGGAGATTTTCTTCTTTAAAATAAAAAATTCTAAATCCCAACTTATTTGCTTCTTATTTAAATAAACGATGAATATATAATTTATAATAGTTCAACAAGCAGGTGGTCATTTATTGGACGTTTTATCTACTTAAAAAACCAAAATATTTTTAAAAAATGTTGCATCTAAATTTCATTTGTTCATCTGAAACTGAAACATTTTGTGTGAGATCAGTAAATAATTCAGTCTGACCTTCATTTTCTTCACAACTGAACCAAAACCAGAAATCTCACAGCAGCTGAAGAAAAACATGCAACAGCCAATTAATACGAAACTCATCACACACACCACTGCACCGGACACACAAACACACACTAATGTATGAATAGCCAATTAGTGTCCAACACATCCAGCATAAATAACTGAAACACACTGCAGCCACAGAGGACGGAGCAACACAAACAGAAACGAGTGCTCATTTAGATTTGCGTGTTCTCTCTCTCTGTACATAAACAAGTTGTTTTTGTTTTATTTAAATCCCAAAGAAGAAGCCCACTGCTGCTAAAACTGCACTGTAAACACTTGAACTGAGGACACATCCTTCATGTAAGTGACTGACGACAACGCACAACGCAACACAGTCTGCAGAACGTAACACACGCTCACAGTGACCAGTTACAGCTCCATTTTTCATTTGCATACACACAACTCGGTGTCTGTGTGTGCATGTGTGTGCGCCCTCCCTGTGAGTGATAACCACAGAGGAAGGGTCCTCAAAGCCGGGGATGAAACGCTGACAGGCAGCGTGACCAAAGCCGCCGCTCGCCGAGCTGAGCCTGGCCACACCAGATTACTGCTGTTAACACTCACACACTCGGTGTGATTACATTAACCTCTTGTGTGTGTCTTTCTGCTGTTTACCATTGTCATGTGTTGCCGTCTTGCTGTCTTGTTTTGTCTTCTAGTAGCTTGGTCTCGTTTTATTTGACATTACATTCTATAGATTCCTTCTTGCGTACATTTGACTAAAGCCACCGTTCCTCCATGTAGCAAAGATTTAAACTGAGAGCCAAAGGGAAATGTGAAAACCCAGTTTATAATAACACAAATTACTCAAAAAACAGCCCTACAGCATCATCTTGCTCAACAACATGTCAAACTGTTTGCTCCATTTGTCACGACAGGGATGGTGTATTACCTCTGAAATGATGTGGAGTCATTGTTTATTTACTACTTCTGTTGTCAGTGGCCTTTAATGGACACCATTTCTCAAAAGCTCAGCACCATCACAGATTAAATGTCACCATCTTGACAGACTGAGGCAGGTTGAGACAGCAGAGGCTAAAGCGAAAATGGCAAAAAGTAGGGTGGAAATAAACCGATTCACATTAGAATCGCGATTAACAACTGTAAATCAATTAAAAATGCTAAAAATCCATTTCTGTCACAATGTGGATGGAATGTAAGAAGTGGAACTCAACCGCGAAGCCAGTGTAGCGTACGGACAGCGGACGACGTTGTAACCTCAGTTCATCTTAAGACAAGGAATTCATCTGCATGTATTAACTTGTTATTGAGCTCTGAAAGACGAGCGCAGCGAACTGTGTGGACACTTCGTAGGGCATCACCAACAGACTGACGTTAGTGTAGCGGAGAAAAAGTACTACGAGTAAAAGTACTGATGCAGACTGGCACATTTGTATTATTGGATTATACTTATTGATGCGTTACCATGTTCATTGCCTTTGATGCTGCAGCTGGTAAAGGTGGAGCCACTTTTAACTATTATACTTACAGTTTCAAGTACTTTACAAGCTGCTACCCAGCAGGACAGAAATCAGCTGTAGGACACACAGTAAACTAGAGTAACAGCCAAAATATAAAGCCTTCGTTCTTTTTACTGAATCAAAAAGCTTTTGAATCTAATATTTCTGAACTGAATCATGACTCTAGCAAACATTCCCACCCCTAGCAAAACGATGACGTCTAAGCAGCTGATGCTGTTAGGTTCCAGCTCATTGTTAAGTGTCTGCACAGGTTTACTGCTCTGGTTCACTGTCACTTCTCTCATAGCATCGTTAATCTGCCGCAGCAGGAAGCACCCGTTTTCAAACGCCATGATGCACGACCTGCTCAGACTCAGAGACCAGCTGGCAAACAAGGTGGAGCTTTGGCAGCTAAAGAGCCAGAGATTAAGCTCAGGAGGTGGTGGAGACCAAACACAGAGCTAACAGAGGGAACACTGGACAATCGATGGTGACCAGAGACGTGACTGAATGAACAATCACCTGCTGTGATGACTGACAGGTGTAATCACTGCACATAAAATAGCTAATAATTAATAACATGTATGTACATGTTCTGAAATGGATGGCTGTTTGTCTTCTTGTTTTTTCCTGTTTTATTTGGTGCACATCAGGGGCCATTGAGCTGGAGTCAGAGTCCTGGTATTTTAACATACTTGGCAATAAAGTTTTGACTGATTCACTGATTGACGGTAAAGAGCTGTTAACTAACGGATAAAAGAGAAACAAGTACAAAGACTTTCATTACACACCTTGCCACACATTAAACATGTACTGGGGGCTTTAATTGTTGAAACGGACAAATTAACACACTAACACTGTAATACAAACACATTTTTCTGAGTAATAAGCCAAAAATTCATAAAAACAAAACGAGACAAAACAATAATGTTACAGAAGCTAGTGACCTCATGACTTTCTTATTCTGCTGCTCACCTGTTGCTCCTGGCCAGCTGACTGGAGAGCCTCCTACTGGTGGAGGGGGGGTAGTGCAGGCTGCTCAGTTTGATGGCCATCTGCTCCAGGGCGGCTCGCTGGGCTTCACACTGACTGGACATCAGCTCGGCCTGGAGGAGACAAAAGCAGGACGGACAGGCTTCAGTCGTACGTCATTCTCACTGGGCAAACACATCTATGTCATTTCACTTCATTTATACAGCCTAAGAGGTTTAGAGCATGTCAGTCCCACCAGAAGAGAACAAACATATTTCACTGGCACCAAAGAAATTTGTCAATTTACAGGTTTTTACTTTTCTAAATTGTAACAGGTTCTAACAAGCACAGTGGTATGATAGTTCCTAGTGACCCCAGGACCTTTCCTTTAGCACACACACACAAATAAACAGGATAAACTCTACTGTTTTAACTACACGCTCTGTTTTAAGGCTCTAAAAACAGCTGGATGTCATGAACAGTGCACGGGGTCAGGGCAGCCTTTAAAGTTGTGATGGTAAAATTAGATATTTATCCAATTTAAAGAAGCTCATTGCTGTTTTGGTTGGCTCAGCCACTGAGAACTCATGAGTGCATCTGTCCACACAAAATATGGAGGAGAACACAAAAGTAGTTATAGTTTATAGGTTAACTTCCAACAGATCAGCAGAATCAAAGCAACAAAGCAAACAACCTGTTTGTGACATGTAAAAAACTCTGCCAGCCGCTTGTGTCCTGAAGGTGAACCAGGTGTGTGTGTGTCTGAGTGTGTGTGTGTCTGAGTGTGATCATCTTCCTCCGAGTGTGATTAGCTGTTTATTACAGATGAATGAGAGTCAGCCGCACCATATTTTGACAGACATGTCCTTTAAAGCCCTGCGAGCAGCCGACAAACCACTAGAAACACACTCCACGCTCATCCTGTACTCTCACATCGGCTGACGCACACACACACTCACTTTAATACTCCTATGTATATGCATATAAGAGTATATACAAACACACCCATCGCACCTGCACCAATGTTCCCATAATGCCACACACCCTCACAAAATGACCATGAACTGCTCCACACACACAAAAATAAACACATTGAGCATGAATCACAACTATTTCTCACAAATTATCCTGCACACACACACAAACACTCCACAGCTAGTTGCACTCAGGATCTACACACAATCATATAGAGGCACTCAGCGCGCCGCTCAGATGTAATTGCATACAAACTATATGGAGATGAGACTTCAATTGAGCCAGTGACGGCGGAGAGAGCGTGTACAAACAGTGACACACACACACACACACACACATATGACCTCCTGCTTTTTCCTCATTCAGTAACAATCTGAATAAAGTGTCGTGGCGTCGCGTTCGCCGTCCGATCTACTTAGCGGACTCGGCAGAAGAATCTGGAAAGGTCATCCAATCTGTGGAAGGCAGAGCCGCTCAATCAGACAGCTAATAAACAAACCGGCAAAACACAATCAGCAACACTGTCTGCATCTCTGTGTGTGTGTTAAAGTGTGCGTGAGGTCGTGTATGTTTTGTTTGTGCATGTGTGTGCTGCTATTACAGAAATGAAACTAACTGGAAGCTCTCAGAGAAAATGTTTCTCACTTTGTCTAAATGTCTCCCCACTTTCATTCATTACTTCTCTCTGAGTCTCTCTCGGATGCGTTTGCAGGCTGCTTGCTGCCTGGTTAGTCGGTCAGTGATTCAGTAAATCAGTCAAGTTGTTCATTAGTTGTTAGATTGTTCTTTTTGTTGCTAATGTGTTACTTCATGCAGCTTATACCTCTGAATCTGGGCCCAGAACTCCACGTGAAAATCCACTAATTTATGAGTAAGAATGATCTGAACAGGACGCATTAATCAAGCAACTAAGTCAGACTCACACAGCCAGGTCGGGGTGACCAGATGATTAATCATGGATGTTCAAAGTGGGATAGCCAATCAGATAAACGGATATGACCTTCACTGTTTAACAAAATCTCAGTGACCCTACTCTCCAAAGGTTTCTAAGCCTGTTTCAGACACGGGATACGTAACATCGCTGCTTCTTCAGTCTGTGAAAATGACAGCTTCCTGCCACTCAGACACAGAGTTGGGCATCGTTTGGGCTTTTTCTGATATGTGTGCTAAAATGAAACTTTTAAAAGTGCCAGTGCCTAAACAGTTCCAGAACCGATAGCATAAAACCAGGCCACAAATTTCATAATTAATTTGAAGGCTAAGGTCATTTGGCTTTCCATTTTGTATGTTTTCAGAGGGCACAAAGGTCATGTGACTGGGCACCAAGGGCACCAAGGGCAAGGCATATGACAAGCTTGTGTATACAGCTGGAGCAGTAAAGTTACAAAGTGCAGATGCTTATAGGACGGTTAGGATGCAGAGACAGCACAGTAACTGTTCACCTTTATTATAACTTGGATAGTAAATGGTTGTCAGTATTAGTGCTTATTTAGCATGTGCAGTATTTCAAATAGCAGAGAAAACACGGTACAGTTCAACACTACATGTAACGTTTTGCAGCTTATAGCCAGAGCCACGTGTTACACCCTTCGATCTGCTTAACCAATGAAACTAAAGGAAGCCGCATCGTAGCACCGCAGGCCTGACTGATGTAAGACACAGAAGTTCACCAACAAACAGCTCATAAATGTTGGTGTTAAAGAGTCAACAACATTAAATTCTATGGCACATTCTGCCGACTGGCGTGAACCACAGAGGCTTTATGAGGAGCGCTACCAGGTGAACAGCCTGATTGAGCACCGTTCTCCTTAATACACCCATAAACACACTTACATGAGTAACTGAACATGACCGATCACTTACAGAGATCGATCCTCAGACCTGATGGGTCTGACATATATACAGGGCGTCACAGCCAGATATCAGGGCAACGACGGCCATGGCTGCTTGGACATTGGGAGATTTGTACCCTGCAAATAACGAAGGTTGACAAGGCTGATTCAGTCTGGTAGATACCGATTGTATAGGAATCGGTGCCACATTGGCACCAGGTTTTGGTAACCATGCCTACTCAGGCACGGGTCAATTTTAACTTAATGTTCCTCAAGGGATCCCTCGCTCGCCAGCCATACGCACGAGATTGGACCTAAGTTTTCTGTCTACAACACGGTGAATGAGTCATTTTTTACTGAGCTGACCAACTCGAAAAAACGCATGAGAGACGCAAGCTGTTTGCAGTAAAGGCCATAAACCCTGTGCCCTCCATGTTAATGGGTGGGACATGAGCCAGACTAGAAACTGTCAGTGCAAATCAGATAAATAGTTCCCAGATGTCACCTCTGTCATTTCTGGTAGACATTATCACACTGATGTGTGAACAAGTGG
Source organism: Monopterus albus (assembly GCF_001952655.1). Classification (NCBI taxonomy): domain Eukaryota; kingdom Metazoa; phylum Chordata; class Actinopteri; order Synbranchiformes; family Synbranchidae; genus Monopterus; species Monopterus albus. The sequence goes on from NW_018127995.1 coordinate 797,926, forward strand.
TCATTTTCTGGCAAGTGTGTTATTGGATTATATACAAAGAGGTGTGTTTTGGTTGAATTGACAGGTGTGATTGGCTGGCTGATGCGGTCACTCAACATTTGGTCACTACTGCGCAGAATCTTACTGCAAAAAAAGATGGCAGCTGCCGTATTCACAACGTTTTGACTTAATTTATGCAGCTAAAACTACTCAACTGCAAATGATGCACATACTGAATTTCCATGTTCAGTGCTTTGCTTTTTATTAAAAGTTTCACTGTGTAACATTCTCTAAGAAAAACTGCTGCAGACAAAATCGTTGAAACTGTAAATGCAAATTTGTCAGTGTCGGTGAGTCAGTGAGGTCAGTTAGTTGGTTAGTCACAGACTCAGTTCTGTCTTTATTCACTTGTTTTGTAGTTTGCAGAACGCAAGTGAACACAGACACAGTCCGGCTGAATTTGGCTTTTCATATAACAGCTGACTAAAACCGAAATGAAACACACCCACAGATACACACAGTGAAGCAATTTCTCCTGGACGCCTCGAGGACAGAGAACTGGAACGCTGTCTTTTGAAAACACACACACACACACACACACACACACACACACAGAGAGAGATGAGTTGGGCTGCTTCCCAGTCTGAAGGATCTTCAAGGATTTCTGTCAGAAATTATTTCTCTTCAAACTAGACTCATGGCTCCATCTGTTAATAATAATAATAATGTGCATGTGTGTGTGTGTGTGTGTGTGTTCTTGTACTTGCTAGTGAGGACCAAAAAAGTATTATTTGCTACAAAGTGAGGACATTCTGGCTGGTGAAACAATTTTTCCAGGGTTAAGACTTGGTTTTAGGATTCAGGTTAGAATTAGGTTTAGCGTTGGACTTAGGGTTAGGGCTAGGCATTTAGTTGCAATGGTTGAGGTGTGTGTGTGTGTGTGTGTGTGTGTGTGTGTGTGTGTGTATGTGTGTGTGTGTGCCTGGCATTACCCAGACTGTGAGGAATAAAACCTGTTTATACACGGACACTGTGGGGACTTTGCCTCCCTTGGGGGGACCAGATGCTGATCACCACTGTGTAAAACACTGAATTTTGGTTGATGACAACTTGGTTTAAGGTTAAGGTGAGGTTAGATGTTAGTCTCCAGGAAATGAATGCAAGTCAATGTAATGTCTCCACAAGGAATAAAAACCAATGTGGGTGTGTTCATTGTGCCCGCCTGTGTGCTGAACTGTCACAAGGATCAAAACAAAAGTGAAAATGTGCATTTCTGAGAGTTACTGTTACAGTCGACATCTGACCCACACACACAAGGAGGTGAGCAATGTGTGTGTAGGCCGTGATGCAAGTGAAGCACAGATCTCACACACACACATCTGCAATGCAATGGAAAAAACATTTGGTAGTATGGATGTCATCAGTCTGGGCCTTTTCTTTTATCACTTTCAAATGATAACACTTTGTTACTGTTCAGCAAAGTTGGAATACGACCAGTCAGACTGCAAACAAAACTTCAGGTTAGCGAAATCAATTCTGATGAGGCGAGCTCTGTTCAGAATCGAGATCTACAATGGCGCGCTTAAACAACGAAGAAAAAGGATGAAAGACCACTTTAAAATAAGAAAATAAATCATTAGACATTTGTACCACTACTGAGTGTGAGTGTGTGTGTTCATCTGAATGGCTGAAGCCAGTGTTTCACACAAGAATCAGTGAGAATCTGCCTCGTTTGTTGAATATGTAGACCATCCCCTGACACACACACACTTTGTGTGTGTGTGTGTGTGTGTGTGTGAGCCCGTGGTTGTGTGTGTGTGTGTGTGTGTTATGCTGAATCAAGTCATTCTGGGGCTTTTTGTTTACATGTCAGGGCCAATTTACGCAGCATGCCTAGATACCCTCACGAGCACATCTCCTGTGAGGGGTGTGTGGTTTCTTGCATGTTTTCATGTTCAAAAATACATGAATGTGTGTGTGTGTGTGTGTGTGTGTGTGTGTGTGTGTGCTGGAAGGGATGCATGTTGATTTGCTGCTTTGAAAATGTGGCTCGATCCCCTACTTGTGTGCACGTGTCCGGATGTGCTTTTGTTAGTGTGTGTGTCTGTGTGTGCGTGCCTGTGTGTCTCCTGGGGTTTTCCCAGGGCTATAACTGCCAATCAAACAGCTGTGTGAGACTGAGAGCTGAGGAGCAGCAGCAGAAACACACAGCAAGACCCAGAAGACATCGTCCACTTGTCAACAGGGATCATTAAAAACAAATATCAACAAATAAGCCAATGCACAAATCAATCACCTAATCAATCATGTCACAGAACAACACTGTAGTGGCATTAGATCCATATACAGGAAGCGGAGTGTACTCCCTCGGCCCAGACACGTCGTCTTATCTCTGTCACAGGCCACGCTATCTGTCCCAGTGTTGGCAAACAGGAGCGACTTTGTGTGCGACTGAGGGTCCAGCAGTGCTTGCGGTGCTCCTTCAACATTGTCTCTTTAATCTCACAGGAACATCTTAATGCCAGGAGTCATGTGAATGACTTTCTGCCCGCTGGCTCTCTGTGCTGATTGCTGCCGGGAGCGCTGCTCACAAACACAGTTCTTAGAATTCAGCAAGTTTTGGCACCAAGATGGTGGAGTGCAAACTCAAGGCAAGTTGCACACAGTTCTGACTTTCGGCTCCTGGAGAGTTGGGCTGTTTTATGCCCGTTTCAGAGTACACGACTTAAGCCCAATAACCCGATCCGATGGTCGTAGGGCATCAGAACTGACAAATGGCGATTGATCGTTTTATCTTGTATAGCATGTCATAGTAAACGACAACAGTGCTGCCTTGTGAAGCAGCTACTCTATTAGGGCTAGCTAGCCGCTTTTCAGTTCCAATACCGGCTTAAAACATTTATTTTTAACTGCTACTTGAAGTTCTCAGTGAAGGTGCGACAACACATGCTGCTACGATCTCCGTGCGACCCACAGATGGGTCAACAGTTAACCCGCACCCCACCCTTTATTTTAAGCTTTTTCAAACACAAGCAGCTAGTATCACACACACTCTTCTCCTGGTCCCTGGCACCTCCAGGTCATGATGACATCAGGCTGCGATATGTCGGGTACCAACATGTAGTCCATCATATCCATCATCCATGAGTTTATGACCTTATGATCATATACAGTGGGTACGGAAAGTATTCAGACCCCCTTAAATGTTTCACTCTTTGTTATATTGCAGCCCAATGCTAAAATCATTTAAGTTCATTTTTTTCCTCATTAATGTACACACAGCACCCCATATTGACAGAAAAACACAGAATTTTTGACATTTTTGCAGATTTATTAAAAAAGAAAAACTGAAATATCACATGGTCATAAGTATTCAGACCCTTTGCTGTGACACTCATATATTTAACTTAGGTGCTGTCCATTTCTTCTGATCATCCCTGAGATGGTTCTACACCTTCATTTGAGTCCAGCTGTGTTTGATTATACTGATTGGACGTTGTGAAGCCACTCCTTCGTTATTTTAGCTGTGTGTTTAGGGTCATTGTCTTGTTGGAAGGTGAACCTTCGGCCCAGTCTGAGGTCCTGAGCACTCTGGAGAAGGTTTTCGTCCAGGATATCCCTGTACTTGGCCGCTTACTATTAAGGCGAAAAAGTTCAGGGGTCGCATCAGGTCGCCTGCGTCTGTGCAGTGTGACCTGATGCGGCCCCTGAAGCGAGACACAGGAAACAGAAATACTGCAAAATAATAATAATGCGACTAAACGAGACAAAATAACGTTATAGTAAATGGACTGTATTTATATAGCACATTTCTCACAGCGTGTTGCACTGGCCAAAGCGCTTTACAGGAGATCATACACAATTCACACACCGATGACGACAAGGCTGCCACACAACGGCGCTAGTCAAGCCACCGGGAGCAATTTGGGGTTCAGTGTCTTGCTCAGGGACACTTAGGCATATGGGGAGACCGGGAGTCGAACCACCAACTTGCTGGTCAGAAGACGACTTGCCCTACCTCGTGAGCCACAGCCACCCGTTGGAACATTTTGTTTAGTCTCGTTTTGGTTAACAAAATTGAAGAGACATTTTAGTATAGTTTTTATTTAGTAAACCACATTTAGTCTCATTTTTATCCTCAACAATCTTGCATTATACATTTAATTATAGTCATCGTCACATGACCAGCATTTTCATAGCGTCTCGTCTCGTTTTGTCACGTGATAAAGGTTCGTTGACGACGATATTTAGTCATAATTTTCGTTGACGAAAGCAACATTAGTTAGTATACTGCAACGTAAGAATGACGAGGGCTCACGTCACTGTTTATGTCTCATATCAAGAGAAACTCCCCCCCAAAAAAAGCCTCAGTAAGAGCCACGGAGGATGGACTCTCTACCAGGACGGACAGACAGGAAATCAATGTCATGTACAGGAGAAACTCCCCCCCAAAAAAGCCTCAGTAAGAGCCACAGAGGAAGGACTCTTTACCAGGACGGACAGACAGGAAATCAATGTCATGTACAGAACAGAGCACATAGTAGCTTTACAGTATGGGCAATCAAAATGACAAATTTGTTGCCAAAAAAACTTGTGGTTTGTCTTATGAACTGACAATTGATGGTAATTTCTTCTGACAGTGTGTGGGAGTGTGTGTCGCAGGTCAATACTGGAGGTGAGATACTCCAATAACAGGGTGTTTTTGTCTTGATAGAGCAGAGCAGTGGGTAATGATACAGGATCAATAATGAATATGAGAAGGCTGAATCCAGCTGCAAGCACGCACGCACACACATGCACACGAGTGCGTGTCGATACTGTAATACAGTTTGATCTGTGTGAAGCATTTGAATGAATGCTCCACTTTCATCTGTGAGGGAAGAATAAATAATTGTCAGCAATACAAGACTACACACACACACACACACTGTGCCTTTCTATAGCTATGAGGACACTCAGAGTCAGAATCAGAAACAGCTTTATTGGCCAGGCGTGTTGGACACACAAGGAATCTGACTCTGGTCCAGTCACTCTTGGTGTGTATGTACAATGTTCTTCCATAAGGCAACAAGATAAAACTGGGAGAAAAGAAAAGAATGTGCAAACAAGAAAAAGCAATGTGCATTAGAAAAATAAAAATAAAAAATAAAGCACTATTGGACAGCACAGATCGTAGCCCAGGTGTAGACTGTGCAAAGAGGCCTCAGAGACAGTCCAACACATAGGGGCAAGATGTACAATGCAGGCAGGAACAGCACAACCACGTCTGGGCTAGACCCTCCCAAGTCCAGATGGGACACTCCTGAGAAGGTTGTGGGACCTCCAGATCCAGAGAGACAGGAAGGTACTGGCCAACCGTCCCGACAACGTGGTAGGAGACAAGGAACAGAAGGAGCTAGTGGTGATAGACGTAGCAGTTCCAAAAGACAGCAACATCAAGAAGAAGAAATATGAGAAGCTGGAGAAGTAGCAGGGTCTGAAAGAGGAACTGGAGAGGACGTGGAAGGTGAAGGCCAACATGGCCCCAGTGGTGGTAGGAGCACTCGGAGCTGTGACCCCTAAACTGGAAGAGTGGCTCCAACAGTGCTAAGTACAGCTAAGTGGCAACTGTGGTTCAGTGGGTAGAGCAGCCGTCTCCCAACCGGAGGTTTGATTCTTGCTGTCTGCAGTCCACATGTCAAAGTGTCCTTGGGTAAGACACTGAACCCCCCCCTGTTGCCCCCGACGGTTAGAGCCATCGGTGTGAGTTGGGAGTTAATCATATATTAAATTAAACAATGCGTTTAA
>NW_018127995.1:803741-812831 GCF_001952655.1 Monopterus albus
GGTTTGTATAAACCTGCAGTGAGCTACATCAGTACAACAGAGCCAGGGGTGCAGTGTGTGTGTGTGTGTGTGTGTGTGTGTGTGTGTCTTGTCTGCAGGCCATTTGTGTTCTCCAGATGTTTCTGCTGAGGATTTCATCTCAAGGCAAAATCAACTAAACAAACCTTCAGCCCAGCTCCACTCCTCCACTGACCTTCTACCGCCTCCTTCCCTCAGTCGCTTCTCCTCCCTACCTCCTCCATCACTCCCTCATTCAGTCTCTTTCCAGAAAGAAGAGTGAGTGAAAATAATTCAGCAGCAAAAAAGATGGGAGGACGAATCTGAAGAGATGATCCAACTTCAACAGCTGTAAATGTGACTGTGCTCAGTGTTCACACAAACTGTATGTGGGCGATCAACATACAGTGAGTGGACACCAGAGAGAGAGAGAGAGAGAGACAGTGTGTGTCACAGTGAGTCTCTTTAAACACGTTACTTTCTAGGAGCTTCTCATCAACAACGGAGTCAAACCCAGACCCACAAAAACAGGAAACCAAAAGGACTGTTTGATTTCACAGAGCTGCACACTACCAGGCGTCACTACGGGACAAGGCCGCTCATCTTCTGCGTTAAGAGCATTTCCAGCACTCCCCATACAGAGGCTCAAACAACAGTGATTTGCCTCTACTCTCTGCTAATGTCTGTCAGTCCTGGATTAGCTTATCCATGCCACAGATCTCCAGTGTTGTTCAAAAACAGAAACACAACACTGCACTGGATGACGTTTCCTCATCTATGAAACACAAGGTTGATTTTTTGTTTTTAAATGTTGCCCCAAAGGCTCCGAACAGCCGTAAGGTTTTACAGCATCTGAAGCCAGCGAGTGTCAAGGGCCCGAGATCTGTAGATATTCTTAATACGAGGTTTTGTCACAGTTAAATTTGCACGTGTGGCGTTTAGAAGCTCAGTGTTCACGCCATGTCGTGCACATGGGTGTGAAGCATCAACACAAAAAGATCAGAACTGAGCATCAAGATGTGGGATGTGAACGCAGTCTGACCCACTTCACCACCTCCTTCTAAAACTCCCACAATGCCCCGAGCCTCTCCGTCCGTCTGTGCTGCCACCTCGACCTCATCTCTCACTCTTCTTTATTAAGATCTGATTTTTTTTATGTTGTTAATTATTTCCCAATCAGTGTGGGTGTTAATTAGAACATGGTTAATTAGCAACATTAATAGGAGCTGCTGTAACACCTGCCCCAGCGTCGGGCTCCACCGCCTGCCAAATATCTTCTCCTCAAACCGGCGTCCTCACTCTGGGTATGTCGACAGGAATCTGCCAGCCTCAGTGTTTTGGAGCCTTTGTTTTTCAGACTGTTGTAGGGTTTCAGCTTAAAGAGAGAAGCTACAAGGATTTTATCTCATTTGAATCTTTTTTCTCACGTTTCCTTTTCTCTTTTCATGTGGTTTCACAGACTTTAACTGTTCCTCAAATTCTCTTTTATTGACAGTGGTTTCCTTAAGTGTAAATCACATGGAGCTGTATTTATCATGATCGTTGCTGTGATGTGTACTGATATGATTTGGGGTTGTGTGTCCTAATTTCATTCAGTTGCTCTAATTCTGCAAGGTTCACACCTCTGTTTACTCCAGGGCGCCTCTGCAGTCAGAGGTTCCAAGATATTTCAGATTTTTACTGCAAACGGTTGCTGATTTTTTTATTTAGGGGACATTTAAACACAGCGTCCCTGACACACCTCCACACATCTCCCAGCATGCTCTAGTGACCTAAAACACTACCAGCCCAAAGAAAAAGCAAAGACAAAATGATGATCATAACGTTGCTGCAGTCACTGCTCCCTCTCTCTCTCTCACACACACACACACACACGCAGAAAGCCTGAACAACACAGTTTATTGGCTAAAGATGATGCTGAATGACAGATAAGGTCAGACACACTGTGTTGTATTCTGTTGTTTCTATTTGTCCCAACGGCGCTAAATCAAAGAGAAAGTCATTTTTCTGGGACGAAGGAAAGTGCTGCAAAATAATTTGAATTTCACATTTCCAAAAAAAGTAAAACGTCTCTGTCAGCCTCAGTTCTCTGGGCTTCAGATCATTTATGATGGGCTGAGGTGAAGTGGTCTGGCCGGTCCGAATCTGAAATCCTTTCTGGACATCATGTCTTCCAGGCTAAAGAGGAGATGAACCAACCGGCCTGTTGCACGGTTCAAAAGACAGCATTCATGCACACAGTCTGGGCACCGTGCACATCTGTGAAGGCCCCATTAATGCTGAACAATATATACAGGCACAAATTCTGCACATATTCCAACAGCATGGCTCCGTAATAAGAATCCAGGTGCTAAACCAGGCGGCCTGCCGTCCAGTCACCTGTCACCCACTGAAAGCATTTGATGCAGTATGAATGTGAAAATACAGCAACCTCAAGCAGGCAGTCTCCTCAGCTTCCAAATGCTTCCAGAGCGCTGTTAACAAAGAAGCTGATGCAACACAGCTGTAAACATGCCCTGTCTCGGCTTTTTTGAATTGTATTGCCAGTGTCAAATTTAATATGAGCATAAATGTTACAAAAAACAATAAAAATGTCTCAGTTTCAACATCTAACATGTTGTTATTTCTAATTAGGTCCCACCTCTTTTGGAAAAGGGTTTGTAGAAAAAGAGTTAAGCAGGTTAGTGTTGGGTGGCAAGTGGAAGGAAGAGGGAAAACAGCAGCAGGAAGAAGAAGAAGAAGAAGAAGAAGAAGAAGAAGAAGAAGGAGAGAGAGACACAGAAAGCACGTCAAGTCTCCAGCAGCTTGTTTAGTCATTTATTTAGTGTTTATCTTCTTCTGTCACTTCATTGAAGAATCATCTAAACGCTGCTGAGAAGGTGGAATATGTTGGATGAATTTATTTTAAAATGCACACACACACACACACACACACACACACACACACACAAGCAGCAGCCAGCTTTAGTGTTTTATTAACATTGTCCCAGTGATAAATAACTCGAATCGCTCCAGACTCCTTCATGGGAGATTCAATTTCCCTGCATCTCTTTGCTTCCTGACCCTGCTGCCTGTGTGTGTGTACAGGTTTCCGGGTTCTGTGTGTGTTCTCCAGCATATATGTAAATGTGGAAACTGTATATTGTGTTTTGTCAACGTGCACTACTCTCTCCTTGCTACCACTGTGTGCCTCAGTGTCCTGTCTGTGGAGACATTTCAGGAAAGTGAGGAGAATGTCTAAAAGAGAAAACATTAACTGGTTACAAACTCAGAAGACTTATGAAACATGGGGACTATTGTGGGAAAGCAGAAAAATATTTGGGAAATTTAGATTTATTTTGAAAAGCAAGGACTTTGGAAAGTGGTGAGACTTTAAGCAGCTGAGGACATTTAAAGAAACGAATGATTTTTATGGTGGGGTGAGGACCTTTCTGGACTCTGAGGACATGTTGGAAAGTGAATACATCTTCACAAAGCGCCCACATTTTGGCCAGTAGTCGTCTATGAACGGCTGCTTCAAGACTGACATTGAACTGAGGAAATGTGTTCCACTGTACTCAGTGTCCTCCTAAGTATCTGTAATACTGTGTGTACTGTACGGGCTCGTACTTCACAGAGACGAACCAAAGAATAAAAAATAAATACATTTAAAGTATAATCCACCGTCAGCAGAATCCACCAGCTACACACGCCGCCGTCCATCCCTCCATCAGGTGTAGTGACCTTGTATTTCATTTACTGATAATTACATGGATTTATTCCACTGAGAGGCTTTAATTAGAATGCTAGAAATATTGATTGCTTCCATCATCTCCCTCTGTCCTCCTCACTCCCCCCTCCACTCCATCCCACCATCCATCTATCCATCCCTCCGTCAGCTCCAAACTGGAAAAACCAAGGAAGGAACAGAGGGAGATGTGGAAAAATAAAGGAAGAGACATGAAGACGAGGTTGGTTGGCAAGAAGGGAATATTCTGTACTTGGCTTATTAGTGTGGCACCAAGAACGATTTACAACAACCACCATTTCTGTAAGTAAATGTTTTAAGCAACTGACAATAAAAACAGTGTTTTCACAACAGTTCAAGGTGAGCAAAACTGTTGTCCAGGAAAAAATGAGCATCAATGATTTGAAGGCAGCCCCAATGTGAATGTTTTATTATTTAGCTGCTATACTACAGCTCTGATCTTATACAGTGAAAACAGAATGAACCTTAGTCATTAGGAAATGAAAGAATTCTCTCATCTGTCTGGTTACAGTTCAAACGCTAACCAGACTAAACCAGAGCATGAACACTGGGCTCAGATTCATCAGGTGGATACGAGCATGGCTTCATTCACGTCGCTCTGACAGATGTGTTCAGCATATCGACATCATAGGGTGAAAACACTGCAGGTCAAAAACTGCATACAAAATGCTGCAGGTTGACCGTCACCTCAGTAGCAAGTGGTACCACTAACATCGAGCCTTTGTTAGTGGGAGTTGGCCAGTTATCCTGGTATTAGACACCAAACGAAGGCCACACTGATCATTAACTGGCAACCTGACAATTGTTTACACCTGTAAGTCGTCCTCACAAATGCACAGTGGGAACGGAGATGGTTTGTTCTTGTGTTTGGGGCAGCGAGGCCAAAGAGAATGAAGTGAATGTTCAGCCGAGCCAACGGGCCGGCTGACTTTATTTTCTGCTGGCCGAAGCAGAAAGACGCTGCTCAATTTTTTTTTTTTTTTTAATTATTTTGGTGCCAATCCATTTCTGCTTCCCTCCATATTTAATTAAAATATCATTTTAAAACATAATTAAGTTTTTAATCCGACTGTGAGTGAGTCTCCGACAAAGCAAAGACGGCGCCTCTCTCTCTCTCTCTCTGGCTCTATCAGCAAATTGGAAGCCGCCCCCCGTACGCCTCACGCTCTCTCACACACACACACACACACACACACACACACACACACACACACACACACACACACACACACTCACACAGGTGAGGTAAGCAGGGCACCAGCAGCTGTGGCAGAGATACTGTGATTTCTCCTTCAATAAGAGCAGATCCTGTCTGAACTGGCCTGTACCCGTTGTATACTCTCTGTGTAAGCGTGTGCACGTGTGTGTAAACACCCAGCATGCACGACCACCCCCCCCAGATGCTGATGGCTGAGCTAATTATGCATGAAATCAAATATGATTTTAAAAGAACAACTTCACAACTGACTTTACTAAGACACAAATGCACAAACCCAGGAGGACGGCGGGGCAGACGGCGGCCATGACTGTGTGTTTTTGTGTGGATGTGTGTGTGTCTGTGTGTGTGTAGGAGGGGGGAGGAAAGCGTAAGAAGAAAAGATGAGCTGTGTGGAGTCCTGTTTTAAGAAACAGTGGCTATAGAACAGCTAAGCCGAATTCTTCTTCCTGTTTTCTCCAACACAACACAAACTGCAGAGCAGAACAAGTTCATGGACAGAATAATATTTTTACTCCCAGTTAAACCTCATTTCCATGTTCTTATTTTATGCCATGCATTTTAAATTCTTTTATATATTTTTATCTGTGTATTATTTGCTTTAGTTGTGTAGTACTTTGGCCAACAAGTTTTTTTTACTATATAAATAAACTTTGTTTTGATTTTAATTTTATCTGAACTGTTTTTTTTTGTTTAATAGGAATAACTTTTGTCTGTCGACTCTGGTCCGACTGCTCTTTTTGCTTATATTATTTTGTTTGTTTTAAATGTGCTGCCTTGTGTGAAGCACCTTGTAACTTACAGCAGTTTCAAATAAACATTATTAAATACAACTTTAGAGTACTAACCAACGGCTAGTTAACACAATAAAAGGGTACAACTAATGACTATATATAAAAAACATTTTCATTTTAAATGCTGTGATGTAACAGTTTGGTGCCTGTCGTCGGTCACTACAGTAACACATCAAGTTTTGTGTTGTGTTGCTGTCACAACACAAAAATAAGTGAAATGCTTTAGTATCTACTATTGTGACCAAATGCATAGAAGAAGAAAAGCACTGAGATGACACATATTGATTTCTGTTCTGTTGAAAAAGCTAAAGTGCTGCAGCCGTATCAGAGGTGACACTTCTGACTGGAAGAAGAAGAAAAAACAAAACACCACCTCACGCCTGACTGAGTTCAGGTCATTAAAAATGCAGCGGGCTCCTCCAGAATCAAATTACCTTGAGCCGATTCAAAGGCTTCTCATATCCATCACCGTGCACTGTGTGGTCTCCAAAACAAGCAAATTAGATGTGGCGTTTATTTACGTGGCGGGTGGCGAAGGGGAATTAAGATTTTGGGGAGTAAATTAGAGGTAATTAAGGTCCATTCTGAGTAATTCTTGGCTATTAAACGTAATTTGACGGCGAGCATCTGGAACTGAAAGCAACGCGTGACGTGACGGCGAGATGAGAGCGACTACATGGTCCTTCCCTTTATTTATTCTACTTCTCTCTTCAAATCTACCTCCTCTTACTCCTCCTCCTGCCTGGGCTTCCAGTTCTGTCCAAGGACACCGTTCCCGTTATTTTCAATATCAAAGACGGAACATAAATCAAAACTAACGCACGACACAGCGGCTACAACTCTCCACCTCCACTGACTGATACAGGGAGAGATGGTGGAGAGAGGCAAGTAGGAAAAAGAGGAGAAGAAGAAGGGAGAGGGGAGAAGGGTAGGAGGAAGACTGGGGGGAGGAAGAGCACGAATGGACACAAGCTCACTGAAAATATCTCCAGTATTATTCATTTCTCTCTGTCTGAAAACTTGTTTCTGGAACTTTCAATAAATAAAGACTGAATGAATGAATGAACAAATGAATGGGGGGGGTCTCAAATATTCAAATACTAAAACTGAAAACTGATTAACCCCCCAACGAACAAATATCAGAATAGTTGGATGTTTGTTAATGTCACTTGCATCCTTTCCTTGTGTCCTAGTACCGCCCACATAAGAAGCAAAGAAAAAATACAAGGAGAGAGGAATCAAGGTAACACGTTTATAGAGACCAAGACGTCCTTTCCTCCGATGCTTCGTCTGAAGCGTCCAGTCACCAAAACCCTTCAGCAAGGGATGCCATCATGTCTCCAGCAACGGCCTCCTCACTCCTCAGAGCAGGAAGTAAGAGCTTTGGGACGTATTTCAAGATGGCTGACTGGAACGACTTCCAGGTAGAGAGAGGGTCGAGAGGCGAGGAATGAAAAAATAGAATTGGGATTTACCCATATTGCATCCTTGTCACTCCTGCTTGCTCCTGATGAAGCTTCTAAAGGAAACAGAAATCTGCCGCTGTCCTGTCTCTTCTTCACCGTCTCTGGTTTGTCTGCAGGTTGCTTAATGTTTTTACATACAAGTGATTTATCATAATATTTCCAAGACTATTTTCTATTATTCTTTGCCTCTCTCCCCCCCCACACACACAAGCACACACTCTCTCTGCAGCAGCATCATCTAGCTCCTCGGTCAAAGCAGAATAATTGTCAATGAATATTTAACAAGGTTTCAGACGGAGGGATAGCCATCACTCCTCTCTCTCTCACACACACACTCTCAGTTCTCTGTGATCCAGGCACAGGTTAGCGATACAGCGTGGTCAGTGGTGCGTACAGCAGCCAGTGGATTAGCGGAGCAGAGATGATGAAGTGCAGAATAAATACTAAATAAACACTCTCTGCTTTCGCTCCACATACGGTAACACTGCTCGGCGCCGGCAGCCATCTCTCACCGGTCATTTTGTTTCCTTCCCAACCCCCACCTCACCCACCTCACCAACCGGACCCGTGCTACTGGAGGAGGTCATGAAATTGTAAGTCACCACCAGCAGCATTTGTCATTTTTAGTCCGGGGGGGATCTGGCTGAGCGTGGAAAGTTTAAAATATTCGGTCTGGTGGGGAGAGTCTCACTGTGCCCCAGAGGTTGCAGGTTTAAGTCAGGTACTGGTTCAGTACAGATTTGATTTTCTATTTTGTCTTTTGTAGATAATAAATTGGTTTTAGTCAAATTTGAACTTTAAATATTTTTGTTTTAGTCCAGTATCAATAAAAGAATCTATTCTAGTCTGGCTTTTATGGTCTTGTTTTGGTATCATTTTGATTTCTACGTTCTCCAAGCATTTTGAGAACCCTTCAGTTTCATAAATATTTTTTGTCTTATTTCACTTTTTGCTTTATTGTTTGATAAAAACAGATACAAACTCCATTTCTAGTATCAATAAAAGAATCTATTCACCAAGGGAATTGCATTTTGTAAATATAAGCAAACTTAGAATTTGGTGCCTGCAACACAATAAGACCAAACCAGACTGAAAGGTTTCTAGAAAGTTCCAGTAACAGTTCTGAGCAGGTTACTGGGTAACAGGATCATGACTGGATCCACCGCAGGCTCAGTCTTCGCGATCAAGGTCGGGTCGTGGCTCACTGCTTTGTGCCAAACTTCACAAGAGAATTGTCAATCAGATAAAAAAAACAACCTTCACCATATACAGCCCATAGTATTGTGAAAAGACTGAAGGTATCAGAAACCTCAGTGCATTAAAGCCCAAGGGCATAAACCGCTGTTGAATGTGTGCGACCTTCGTGCTCTTGGCGTCACACGAGAAGCCGTCATGCTACTGCTGAATAGGCTCGGGACGACTTTGGTAAACCGTTGTCACTTAACACAGTCCGCTGCAGAAATGCAACTTGAAGCTCTCTTACATCATACATCAGGTCTGTGCAGAAACGGCGGTGAGTTCTCTGGGCCCGAGCTCATCTCAGCTGGTCCGACAGACAGCGGAGACGTGTTCTGTGAGCGGACAAGTCCACGCTTCAGCTGGTTTTCAGAAAAATGGACATCGGGTTCTTGGCACCAAAGATCCAGACCTTTATCAGTGAAAGGTACCAGCCAGCATCTGTGGTGGCGTGGGGGAGCGTCAGTGCCCACAGCACAGGTGACCAGGTGAAGGTACCATCGGCATCGGAGGCGTATACTGGGATTTTAGAAAAACATGCTGCCATTAAGGCAACGTCTTTTCACGGGAAGATATTTCAGCCGGACAACGCCAGGCCTCGTTCTGCACGTGCTGCAACAGTGTGGCTTTGCA
>NW_018127995.1:812873-827658 GCF_001952655.1 Monopterus albus
CATGAAGAGCAGGGTGAGACAGCAGCGACCACGGACAGTCGAGCAGCTCAAGTCCTGTATCCAGCAAGAATGAGCCACAACTGCAACAACTAGTATCCTCAGTTCCCAAACAATCAAAAAGTGTAATTAAAAGTAAAGCTGATGTAACACTGAGGTAAACACGGCTCTGCCCCAACTTCTCCGTGCGTTGCAGGCGTCGCATTCTAAATTTACAAATGTAATTAAGCTGGTCAGCGAAAATACTGAAAACCTTTTCTTCGTACCTTTGTCAGTTAAATAAAGGTTTAAGCAAATTAAATACATTTTTGGAAAAAGTCCCATCTTTTCTGAAAAAGGGGTTTGTACATTAAATAAGATTTTTATGGAAAAAAGCCATAAAGGTCCATAAACAGCTGACGCCTTGTGCTTCGTATTACAGCATGGTCAACAGATACAAGTCAAAGTTTAGATACAAGGCTTCATTTCCAAACCCCTTCATGAATATTCTACCTCCTCTCCCTCACTCTCTCTCTCATTGTAATCAGCAGCCCTTACAGCCAATCTGCTGGCCATAAACCTGTCTGCAGCCCGATGATGTATGGCTCACAGAATTACCTTATCTGCCTCTGATTTACTGTGCCTCACAGGTAGAGAGACAAAAACAGCCTCCACACCTCTGCCACATCATCTATCCATCCCTCCATCCCTTCAAACATCCTGCACTCCCCTTTCTCTTTTCCACAACCTTGCTTTTATCACTTCTCCATCCGATCCTTCGGCCGTCCTCTCATATTTTGTTCTGATGTCTTGTTTCAATCCATATCTTGTTTCTTCTCTCCTTCTTTTTCTCTATGAAGCTTTGTCCTATCCATCTCTTCTCACTCCTTCTTCCTTCTGTTTTCATCCTGTAAAAGCTTGTTCCATCCCATCATATACCTCACCCTGGCTCTATAATGTTATCCATCAAAGTGCACGGATCATTCCTCGATCCTTCTCTTCCTGTTTCCACTGTTAAACTTCCACATTTCCATTCACCCTCTCTTCCTCCGTCTGTTCTTTGTATTTTCCAGCTTTTCTTTTAAATCAGAGATGTCCCGATCCCATATTAAGTTTCAGTATCGGCACCGATCGACATATTTCACAGTATCGGGACCGGCCAGAATAGATCCTGCTATTTGAACTGACTCACTTTGAGTCTCCTGCGAGATGTTTGGCGTAGACACGGCGAGTTTGTGCTCTTGTCCAGTGGTGCTACAACAGCCCTAGTTAGTAGTTAGGACCTGATCCAGTATTTGGATCAAGAAGCTCCTGAAAGTCCCAGTGTGACAGATGCATTTCAGTTTCAGTACGTCAGACATTTAATGAACATTTACTGTAAATATTGGCTCAGAGTTGAAATTGGCTGATACTTAAGATTAAAGAAATTGGATCTGTATCAGAGCCACAGAACCTGGATCGGGACATTTTTATCCTTACATCCAGCCCTCCCTCCTTTTTCTTTGTTCTGTTTTCTTCCCATCACCTGTGTATTTGTCCATCCATCTTCTTTTCGTTTGCCAGCTTCCATCTGTCCTTCTCTGCTCTTTCTAATCTTTGTTTCCTTGTTTCTGTCCTCTTCCTGTTCTTCCCTTCCTTCATTTGTCCCGATCAACACTTAAACCCTCCTTTATCCATCCTCTTCTCATCCTCCCTTCGTTCATGCTGCTGTTGATTTTTCATCCCGTCTCTCCAACAATCCGTTCTGCATTACTGATTCCACCCTCACTTCTCTCATCCATCCGCTGTCCGGCCCATCACTTTGCTTCTTTCCTTCACTCTCATCTCCTCCTTCGCCAACTTGAAACACACCATCAAACTGTCTGTTCAACTTCTCAGCTATGTGTCGGGACAGATTTATACACAAATGCAGATCACTCCAAAGAGTTCACTTACTTTTTAGTCGTTTTGCATTTGCTGAGGAAAAGAAATGCCACAGATTTACAACTGGGAAATGTGCCTATGATTTAGCCTATAGTGTGAAATTTACACAGTTTTATGTTCAAGGAAACAGCAGTGCTGCTCATTTGTTGAATGCAGAAGAAGTGTTTTACCAAACGGAGTTGAAATGAATCGATTCCGACTTAGTCGAGCAAAATCAAATTGAGTCAGGAGATCAGTGGAAATATTGTGGCCGGATGAGACGACGTAAGACATGGAAACACACTCACTGTTCATTCTGATTCATTATTAGTTCAGAACAAAAACAAAAAAACATAACACACAGACAACACAAGAAATGAGCAGAAGACAAAGAATGAAAGTGGATTAACAAGGAAACAGGCAGACACAAACAGACAGTAAGACAGAGACGTGCAGGCACCAAATCAGGAGCTCAGGTGTAATTACAGCCCAGTGGTGCTTGTTGCCTTTTATTTAAGAACAAGATGAAGAATCTTTGATCAGAAACTAAGAGAGGGAGAGGGCGTGTGTGTGTGTTTGTGCAGTAAGTGCGTGCTCCTTGATGTATGAATACAAATGAGTGAAATGATATCCAACTGTGGTTTTGATGGTGTGGCTCTGAGAGCACTGGGAGGAGAGTGTGCATCTGCAAGTGTGTTTGATGTTTATTCTGTGTCCCATTAATTTGTGTTCAGTCCATAAGAAGTACTGTACGGCTGCATCGCTGTGCGTGAACATGCTTCTGGTTTCTCATCAGAGCAGAATTCCTTCATCAGCCTTCCGTAATGAAAAATAAATCATGTCCACTCTATCAGAACATCCTTTCAATCAGCTGGAAAGCAGACAGATGAGACAAAGCAGTAAGACACAGGACCTTTTTCAAAACATCTAAATTTCCTTCAGTCTAAAAGTGCATCGCATTCTCATGCTCTTATTTTGAAATGAAATCCTCTCTGTCCTCTTCTTGGTCCTAATCTTTCTGAAGAAACTGTCACAAAATGTTGTGAAACAAGCAGCTGACATGCTGATGATGACCGTGCACGTGTGAGGTGCAGTATGTAGCAGCGTGTTCATGTCCCTCCCAGTAAAACATCTGGTTGGGAAATGAACCCGTGTTGTCGAAGCTCGACTGGAGGCTGTGTACTGCTGTGCTGTATTTTTGTAAGTTCCTGTAGTGTTCAAGACATAAGTGTGTTTGTTTTGCCAAGTGAGACAACAATGTGCAAAGTGCAGGGGGAGACAACAGAGCGAAGATGAATGTGCACAGCTGGACACGGCATTAGAAGGGGAAGTGGTGTGTTTTATTATGCCTGTGAGCATGTAGCATGTAGCATGTAAGGGGAAGGTCAACTCTAAGCATGAAAACATGTATAACAGAATGTAAGGGGAAGGTTAACTCTAAGCATGAAAACATGTATAACAATTCTAAGTTTATATACAATAATGATAACTAAAATAAAATCACACCACAGCCAGTAGTACTGTTCTGTACACAAGGTAATAATAATTGACTTAGATACTACTATTACATTTTGTTTCAGGTTGTCCTCTAACCTCTAACATCTTGTTGTGAAGCTCAAATATTTTCTAAAGACTTTTGTCTTTTAAAATGATCCTGCAGACGATTGTACGGCTGCTCCAGCTTCCTTTCCTCAAGTGTAAGACTTATTGCGGCATCGTGATAAAAACTTCACACCTGAACATCCGCAGCAAAACACTCAAGTATAAGTTTCACCTCTGCATTCAACCACAAAACAGAAACTGGAGGAGAAACAAACTTTTTTCCCACCAGTCTGTGAAAACTCATTTCCTGACTCTCCAGGCGTCTTCTCATTAACCGACCGCCGTCGCCGCTTCCCTTCAACTTTCATCAAATTCCAGCACTTCTAATAATCACCGATGCCATATCCATGTTTAACAAGGTACTATGACACAACCCGTCTGTGGTTTCAAAAAAACAGAAAAGCAGAAACCCACTTTACATAGTCACTTTTACCATCCACGTAATTAAATATTTGAAAAATATCAGGAATGGAAAATTAAAACAGAAAAGCTCTCCGCCACCACTATCAATTTATTCCCTCTCTCACAGTGCATTAGAAACATCAGATTGCCGTCGGCAAAGACACAGAAAGAGCTCAGTGGTTTTTTTAAACTCACTTTATAAATTACATTTTGAAGCGCTTTGGCATGTTAATACCTGCTGCCACGGAGCACACACAGCGTTAATTATTTCTTATTGGGATCGACGGTGATTATTTGCATATTTCATTTAGCTGTTCTAGATGTTGCAGGTGGGAGGGAGGAGAGCGGGGCGTGTCGGGCTGTTTTCACTTTGTGTCTCAACAACTTTGGGATGAAAGAAAAGATGGATTCAGTGACCATGTGTGCTCGGAGGAGCACTCATTTCGGCTGATTTCAGTCATTTCCATGATTATTGGTGATAATTAACAACATTAGCTTTCAATAGCACGCAGGCTCAGAAGCAAGGAGGTCAGAAAACAGTTTTAAGAACCACAGTGTGGCTGAACTTGTTTGGATAAAACATCAATTATAACATCATTTCTACTCAGTTGGCTTCATGAGCGGCTCAAAGCGGTCCACGGCGACACAAAGTCAAACTTGTTAGAAGCTTACTGTGGAAACTGATGTGTCATTTACACAAAAAACACAGGAATTACAAAGCTGGAAGGGAAAAGTGTATTATAAAGTATTAAAAGTGTATAAAGAACATTTTAAAATCATAACAGTGAAGTCTGACTGATGCTTTCTTTTAAATACTTGCCCTCATTTGCCAATTAAATTTAACTCTGACAAGAAAATGCACTTTGGTAAAACACTAAAATTAAACATTACTACAATACAAATCAACTATTTTAGATATAAAAAAACAATTAGCATCAAGGACTACAGGTTGATAAACCCTTAGAAACTGAATACAACTAATTATAAAGTGAAATTAGTGAAATCTATGGAACCTTTCCATTGCTTTTAATGACAAACTACGGTGTATATGTACGTGCTTTCTTTCCTCAAGCTGTGATAAAACATACACATATTTTATTAGAGCCTCATCGTGTCAACGCTCAGTGAATCCACCCTCTTGCACCAAACCAAAGAATGTAGAAGGAGTTCCTAAGGGAGCCACTTATGGAGACATTTAAGGAGAATATCAGAATGCTAAATATCTTGATACTTGATGCATAAATGAATTCCTGATCCTGCAAACTTTCTTCTTATGAATTATTTTCCAAAGTAACCTACAGAGTTGTTGGTGTGGAACTTGCACTGTGTCACTGTGTGTAACATAAAAGCCCTCCAGCCTCCAACGCTGAGTTTTCTCACTTTCAAATGACCTGGAAATGCAGCTTTGCAGATCTTAAACCGGGGATCGACACCAACACAAACTATCTTGATCGAGTGTCACTGCGTGGTTAAACTAACTCGCCAAACTTCCCAACTTTAATCTTAATTTATGTAAAGTGCTGTGTGGTGCAGCTCGGGGAGCGGGACGAGCCGCCTGATTGGCTCTATCAGGTATCAGGCAGGAGTCCAACACTTGGTAATTTGATTTAAGAAGCTCGTAATAACCTGAGGTCAATATTTAAATCAGTCGGAGAGGGAGAGGAGCTGCTGTGCATGTTCAGGATGCTTCAGTCTGCCCGGATCTCTATCAGCTTCACTCCCTTTCTTCCTCTTACTTCCCTCTGTTCCCCACCTGGTCCTCTCCTATCTCCCCTTTGAACTCCTCCTCTCCTTGTTTCATTCCTTCCTTCTTCCTCCTTGCCCAAAGAATATTATGAGCTGAATACTGTGTGAAGCCAATATTTCCAAACGGTGCCTGATCTCACTGAAACTTCCCACCTGTTTTAATGGAAAGCAGGGTCTGTATCTTGTGTGGCAAGCACAAGAAGAAAACACAGTCTAATCTTGACCCAAGAATTATTAACCAAGAGTAAAAAGAAGACCTGGAAACTCTTCCTCAAGATGTGTTCAGTGATGCACCAAGATTACACTATTTGAGACGTTAAAAGCGAACGAAATACTAAAATCTTGTGCGGAAATGATTGATTCCGAGGCGTTCCCAGGCCAGAGGAGAGAGGTAATCTCTCCAGTGTGTTCTGGGTCTGCCCCGGGGTCTCCTACCAGATGGACGTGCCTGGTAAACCTCCAAAGGGAGGCGCCGTGGAGGCGTCCTGATAAGATGTCTGAACCACCTCACCTGGCTCCTTGTGATGTGAAGGAAAAGCGGTTCTTCTCCAAGTCCCTCCCGGATGTCCAAACTCCACGCCCTATCTCTAAGGTTAAGACCGGCCGCCCTGTGAAGGAAACTCATTTTGGCCGCTTGTATTTGTGATCTTATTCTTTCGGTCACTACCCACAGCTCGTGACCATGGGTGAGGGTTGGAGCGTAGACTGACTGGTAGCTTTGCCTTCCTGCAACAATAGGAGTTATAAAAATATAGTGCATGAGAAAGATGATCTAGGAGGATTTGGAGAAGCTTGCAGGTGCCACCACACAACCCTTGCTCCTTCGTTACCTTGTCTCCTGTCTCCTGTCCCCTCTCCCTTCCTATGTGTGGTCTGATGGGTGAAACAGAGGCCTGAGGCCAACAGGCTGTCTCCACCATGCTTCACTGATAAGATGCACTCACAGAGTCACTACACAAGTGCCAAGAGTCACAGTAACAAATGTACAAGTGCTGTCTACACACACACACACACACACACACACACAGCAACAACAACAACCTACTTGTGATTAAAATTTACCCAGAAACACAGGGAGATGCTGCTTGTGTTGTGTGCGTGTCAGAAATGTTGATGTACGAGGGTTTAAGTGTGTCTCTGTGACGTTATGTACACCTGTGTGTGTGTGTGTGCACGCTCAGGGCTGTTTGGTTCAGCTCTCTAAGAGGATTTGTGTCCCCCCGTGTCCAAAGGGACACGCTCTAATCTCACCCCGTCACCTCACCCTCCACGACACACCCATACCTCCCCCTCATCCCTCTCCCCAGGGGAAATGTTTCAGACTCTCTGGACTTTTAAAAAAAGAAAATGATAAACTACACAGTGAGGCCGGCTTGGTACTGTGTGTTATCCTCAGAGGACACCGATCAGACCTGAAGTAGGTAAAAATAGATTTTATAAATGTTATTTAAAAACAAGATGTGGACCAGTGAGGTCCATTATGTTTACTTTGGCATTTTAGAACCTGTTGGGTCAGTGACCAACAGGAAACTTGAAGACAAAAACATTTTTAGTACAACACTTTGTCTTATTATTTGTCCTTGTTGTTTAAAAAAGACAGTTTTAGGAAACAATCTCTGAACCACTGAGACATTCTGTTAGGATTCACACAGAGCTCATAAAATGCTCATAAAATGCCTTTAGTTATCAAATAATTACGGTCTTGTCATTTTCAGAATGTAAACAGCCATTAAACAGTTAGAGTTTGTTATTTAATAAGTAAAAATAAAATGCAAATAAGAAATAAGCTACAATACGCTGAGAAGTCCAAGTGTCCCTGTCTCATCCACCCTGTTCCCAGAATGAAGAAAGAAAGAAAATATATGAAATAAAAATATTAGAGCAAGTTTTTCATTATGTCCTTTTCTTGTTCAGTTACCGACACAAATGTCTAAGTGTTGCTTCCAGAAACACAATTCTAGTTGAGCAACACTGAAAAAAACCTTTTGGATGCTATTTTTTATTTTTAAATGTGGAATGTAAACTCCCTCCGGTTGCTAAAACCCTCACATTCACCTCAAAAGCACAGAGAACATGACCTCAGAGCAGCAGAGAGGTTATTAAAAAATAATGGCGAATGCCGTAAAGTTTCAGGGTTCAGCTCAGTAACTGCACAAACAAAAAGCCGAGCCGCTCTGGCTGAGAGCGTCATCCACCTGAACCAGTAACAAAGGTGACCAATGTGAGAGTTACATGGGTTATAAATCACATTTACAGTATAACAACAGATCAACAGTTTGGTTTCAATGCATTTCTTGTAAATAACCTTTTTATTTCTTTGAGAAATTTCACTGTAAACCTTGAAATTCTATTTAGTGGGGCGTTTTTCTCCGTTCTCTCCTCCAGATATGAAAACACTTTGTTCTTTGTGTCACATTTTCTTCACATTTGTAATATATCGTCTGCCTAAACATGAAGACAGCTTTATAATATCTGAGTGATGACAGTCCAGAGACTGAACTTCAGACTCAGCAGCTGTCACCGAACACATCCATTCAGCTTCTCAGCTGGTGTGTGTGCTACCAGACCAGTCCAATCCCCTGTAATGTGACAGACAAATCCCACTAAGCTGTTAAATATTACACTGCTTTCACACTCGTATTAAACACCTTTCTACCCTTCTCACGCTCCTTCTCTCATTCTGTGTTCACTTATTGTTACCACACACACACACACACACACACAAAACCTTTAGTTTCATCTTCAATATGCAACAAAACACTACAAATGTCATTTGAAAATCTTCACGCATGCACAACAATTCTTTAATATGAAACAATCCACTGCTGGAACAAAATGTTCTCATATGACACACCTAAACCCTTTCGATGTGTCTGAACACACCCAGAGGCGTGTGTGTGTGCACTGAGTGCATGTGTGTCCTAATCCCCGGTGATGGCCGTCTTGTCAGAGTGTTATATTTGCTGGTATCAGTGTATCTTCTCCTCGCCGCCTAATCCCACCACCCCGGCTCTGATATTTCTTGACATTTACATGAATCACACCTCTTCAGATGGACGGACAGAGAGAAAGAGAGAGGGAGAGAAAGGGGAGAGAGACGTGGAGGATGACTGGAGAGACCTGGGATGCAGGGAGAGATCCAGGATGAGGGAAATAAGACCATATGTGAATCTAAAGGTCTAAGCTCATACAAAGGTAGAGTGGAGAGAAGGACGCCAGGACTGAAGGACGAATGGAAGAACAGATGGATGAGAGAAAAAGGTGTAAGAGGGGGTTAGAGGGGAAGGAGATGAAGGACGGACTGATTAGGAATGGAGCAAGGAGATAAGAAAGAGTTGATGAAAGGAGGTACAAGTAGATGGATAAAGAGGAACTAGTAAAGGGGATAAAGAAGGATGAGCTGGATAGAGGGATGGAAAAGCAAGACAAAGAGAAGCAAGAAAAGAAGGGATGGATGTGAGACAAACAGACATCAAGTGAGAGGAAAGGGGGAGGGGTGAAGGAACAACAGAATGGTAGATGTGTAAGAGGAAAAACAAATAAAGAAGATGGGAAAGTGTGGATGGAGGAAGGAATAATGAAAAAGATGGATGGATGTGGAAAACAGGTTAAGAGTGGATGGGGAGGAGTGAACAGACAAAGAAAACATTAAACAGAGGAACATAATAGAGAAAGGAGGGGGGACAGGTGGATGGAGGGATGGTAATGAAAGGAAAGAAACTGGAAACAGGGATATGAGGAGGAAGGAAAGGAGGCAAAGGGTAAAGGATGGATGGACTGATGTGGGGAGAGTGACACAAGAAGATTAAGCCAAAAAACGAATAGACAGACAGGTCAGGGAAATGGAGGGAGGAGTTGAGAGGAACAGATTGAACAGATCTGAGGCAGAGGGATGATGGAGGGATAAAAGTGACGGATCTAAAAAAAGAATAAATGAACGGAGAGGGAAGGAGGGATGGATGGAAGCAGGATGAGAAGGGTGATGGATAATTCTGTCTGCCACATCTTTTAAGATCTTCGATTGATCTTTTTCTACCTTTCAGAGAAGGAAGAAAAGAATGAAAGTCAAAAGAAGGATGGATGAAGATTATAGGACAGAACGAGAGAAAAGTCTTACACCTTGTCAGCGACATATGTTAACACAAATAACCAGGTCTTATGAGCACCAAGAGACACACACACACACACACAATATTACTCACTGGAGAATCGTTAAGGCCTAAATTAATGACCTCACACTGCACCTGTTGTTGCTACAGCGACCATATCAGCAATTAATTAATAGAGGGGAAGAGATGAAGGATGTTGAAGAAACGCTGAATTAAATCCAAAGAGAACAAAAGGTCAGTCAAACTAAATCTCCAGTTGACAAAGCAGCCTTAGCAGAAGGTCCATTTACGATCTTCTTTCTGGGCCTTTAACTCCAGTTCACTGAGGAAAACGTGAAGATGCAGAAACAGCTCACAGCAGCTGCCGAGCTCAGACGCCAACGTAACCACTTCAGTGATAACTGTGCACTGAACACGGTGCGACACAGCTGAGAGCTCCACAAACAGCCGCTGTAACCTTCAGTCTGTCCAAACAGACTCAGATCAAACCGACTTGTAACACTGCTAAGTCGA
This sequence comes from Monopterus albus, assembly GCF_001952655.1. Lineage (NCBI taxonomy): Eukaryota > Metazoa > Chordata > Actinopteri > Synbranchiformes > Synbranchidae > Monopterus > Monopterus albus. The sequence continues at coordinate 823,124 of NW_018127995.1, forward strand.
ACCCACGGTGGAAACACAACTGGCACCAAGAGCAGGTCTGTGACCAGCTGGCATGCTAGTACTCCAGTATGAGGTCTGAAGAGACTGTCCTCCTGTACACAGCTGGTGTTTTACAAGAGTTTCTATCCTTAAACGTGACCAAGTGGTTTGTTCCTAAATGCAACAACATCGTCTTTGTGCCTGACCAATCATTTTTTCATCCTAACCCTAAGCTACACTAGTGTTTATCAGGCCTAATCATAACCAAGTGTTCTGTGTGGCAATACATAATGAAACCATGACGTTTATCATATTTATGACTGTTTCCAAGGTGATAGAGTTCAGGCAGCTGTAACAGATTAACATTAACATGATGGTTAGCTAGCTAGGCTGCTAGCTAACCATCATGTTAATGGCTGTTTCCATGACAACAAAGATCCGTAAAGCTTAGTAGTGCGATGTATGTTTTTGTAAACTTTGGTGGCATTGTAGGAGCGCTGTTTAATGATACGTATGAGAGGGAAGGGACAAATGACCATCTGGGTGATACAGGCCGTGCTGGCGGCGCTGGGTAAACACATCACATCATTTTCATCCACTTAAGTATATAGAACATGTTTTACTTATCTAGTCATCTAAAACATATTCTTTAAATCATGATACACTTTGTCTTTCAAGTTGACTCGTGAACGTATTTCTGCTTCCATTTAACCTTTCTGTATCACTGGCTGTTAGACAGCTGTTATAAAATGTTCAGTCATATTATCGTTGCTCCCATCATTAGCCACAGACGACGATGTATTTAGATAAATGTGTCCAAACACGTTATGCACTCAGCAGTGGGAGCCCCAGTAGCCTGCAGATCTGCAGTCACATTCAGTAGACTGCACGCCAACTCAGAGCCGGGTGTGAAATATGTCATTTGCTGCTGCTTTTAATTGCACTAAAAATGAAGATGAAGAGGATGAATTATTGATACAAGTTGGTATTTAATCTTTTGTAATGAATAGTGAATCTGCTGGTTATAAATATTGTACGAGGCTTCATAATTTGATAAATTTATTCTAATTTGCCCTTTATTTTGCCCTTTAGTCAAGGTTACCTCCATTTAAACACACACACACACACACACACAGATGTAGCTGGAAGTGTTGGTACCCTTACACCTCACTGAATCATCCTAAAATTAAAAGCTCTTCTGTCGTGCACACCTGCAGCCTTCGATTTGCAGGAGAGTAAAACAAAGAAGCTGGACTATCGCACATTGTAAAATGGCCTGAACAAAATGGTTGTTCCTCCTGAGAGGTGGTGGTCAATAAGCGCACTGTAGTGATACTTCAAGCTGGCTACGGTCTTCTGTACTCACAGCTGTCTTCAGTCTCATAATCAGTCAGTGTATCACTGTATGCATGGACATGAGGAAGAACCACAGAGGGTTGTCTGAGGAGACCAGGAAGAAAAGAATCACCAAGCACGGTCGAGATAAAGGCTCCAGAGCGTCTCCAAGCTGCTGAATGATCCTGCAACCATGGCTGCTCATGTTATTAACAAGTTTAAGGTCCGTGGGAGCATAGCCGAGCTCCTGGACACGGCTGTAAGAGGAAAACTGAGCCCAGACCAGACAGAAGGAGAGTTTGACTGGTGCAGAAGGAACCAGGGAAAACGTCCAAAAAGATACAAATTGAACTCCAAGATCAAGGTCTGACAGAAGACACTAAATGAGAGAGCTCTGGTCACAACAGCAGGGGAGCAAATGAAGCCTTTAGAGACAAGAGCAGCTTCCTCACTGTGAAACATGCAGGAGGCTCAGATCAGTTACAGGGCTGCTTCGCTGCATCTTGAATCTGTGTGGGACACAGTGAAATCAGAAGACGCTCAGGGCGTTCTGAAGAGAAACAGGGTGGCGGAGCTCATGGCTCCTCTAACCACAGTGAGGAGAGGAAAACAATGGAACCTGCTGAAGTGGCTGCAGCGCGTCCTGATCTCAGTCCAACACCTATGGACAGAGCTGAAACTGACAGCCCATTGCACCTGAGAGATCAGTCTGTCAAGACGAGTTGAAGTCTCATTAAGAGCTACAAAAAGGTTGTGTGATGGATTCAATATACTGACATCAACTAATTTATTTGTAATCAGCTTGTGTAATCAATTCTTGTAGATATTGGCATTCATGTATTTATTCTGTTAAACATCAAGTTCATATCAGCCAGTGTGGCTTGGCTCACAGGTGAACCAACAGTCTCCAGACGCCCTGGATTTACCTCCTGTCCAGGTCACAAACAACCGGATCGTGTCTAACTCTTGTTCCTAGGAAACATCGAACACTTTCAATCAAGTGGTTGAAATAATATCACAGTATTTACACTATGCTGGGGCAGCTTAGAAACAGAAGTGTTAAAATCATTAAATATAAAACTGGTCCTCACAGTGTAAAACCACACAAGCACACACCTACCCTCTGCCCTTAGTCACTGTGTCATCTGTTTTTGTTTCCTTGATAAACACACACACTTATAAACACGATGCCCTTGGCTGACCTTGCAGGCTGCCCCCCCACCTCCCGCTCCCTTGTGTGTGCGTGTGTGTGTGTGTGTGTGTGTGTGTGTGTCTGTGTGTGGCAGTAATTAGACCATGCATCTGATTGTCATTAAAGAGCACAAGCAGATAATGAGCACATAGTAAAGCCACGTTCAGGATTTTTTACTGCACAGATTATTGCTTATTTCCTACACAACACCATCAAGCTGTCGGGTGGTGGCTCTAAATGGGGCCTCGTGCTCAGATACATGGAGTTGTTTTGTTTGCAAAGCTGCAAATGATCACAGGTACAACACCGAATCAGTGAAGGGGACGGTGAATCTCAGACTGACTGAAATCATCTGCAGCCTAATGCTAAAAGTAGCCATGTTAAAAACTGGGGCGTCTTGATCTAGTTTCACACTGAGGTGACACTGCATGTTTACACTCACTTGTGATCTGAACTGGACTTTCCTCAGAAGTCTGACTTGTCTCTGGGACACTGGAAACCATTTTGGCTCTTGGATCTTGCAGGATTTGTACTTCGCTGTTAGTTTGGGTTCATTGTTCAGCTGCACTGAACAGACATACACTGAATAATTTAAAATTTCACAGAAGAGTGTGAAGCATGTGATGCTGAACCTGTTTGTGTGTGTTTGTGCTGTGAAGCAGCGAACAGAAATTATTCAGCAGGTTCACACCTCAGTCTGCTGTTTGGAGGTTTTATGGATCAAAGCTTTAAGTGCAGAGGGAGATTCACACAGATAATGAATGGACTGTTAATGCGCTGCGGCCAAGCAGCTAATGGACACACACACACACACACACACACACACACAAAAACACAAATACAAAAGTACACTTTGACTATAAGACATGCACATACACACACAAACCGCGGTGGTTCTGGTTAATGGCTGTCACTGCAGAGTGATCGCAGTGATCAGGCTGCTGCAGCTCTAATTGCAACTAAACAATGTGAAAACAACCAGTCAGGTCTGCCGGAGGATGAGAGGAACAAGAGGGGAGAGGAAGAGGGGGAGAGTGATATGGGAGAAGAAAAGAAGGGAAACAAGAAAAAGTAGTTCATGAAATGAGACAGAAAAGGAAAACGGGCAGTGAAATCTGATGAAAGAGGAATCGATTCAAGAAAAACTGGGGAAACAGCAGGTAGGAAAGAAAGGAGGGAACAAGGAAGGACAGATGCAAGAAAGGAAGGGGTTGACAAGGAACTGACTGAATGGAGGAGGGGAAAAACAAGAGGACCAGCAAGAAAATGTGAAGTAGGAAAGGAGGGACCAACAAATAAATGCAAACTAATAACCATAGAAACACATGACAGAGGGAAGAAAGACGTAGAGAAGGGAGGGAACAGAGAAAAACAAAAGGTGAATGGACCTACACTTAAGGAGAGAAGAAAGATGTAGAGAAGGGAGGGAACAGAGAGAAACAAAAGGTGAATGGACCTACACTTACTGTATACAGAACTTTTCTATGCATTCTGTGAACTCAAAGTGGGCCAACCTGGGGTTCAGGGTCTTGCTCGAGGGCACTTCAACATGTGCCCCAAACCACTGGCCCCAGGAGGACCTGCAGTGGAGGAGGGCATCTGAAAGCTGTACAGATCATGAGATGCTACTGACTTTACTTAATGCTTTGTTCAGGTGATCCTTTGGTTCAAAAAAGGTGGTTTAAATGTTCTGACAAAGTGATCTGGGTGGGCATGGTACTATTTATATACATTTATCAACAGTTTTCAATAAAAATATAGCAGAAAAAAGTAGTAGAGGAGATGTTTGAAGGAATCGTGGAAGGTTCAAGAAAGAATGAAGGCAGCTGTCGAGAAACAGAAATGTTTTAGTGGATTTTTGTTTCCATCAAAGGCCACAGACGGAACATTTTTAAACCCACACACACAGCAGCATCGAGCAGACAAGTGACAGGACTGTGACAGAAACAGGTATTACATCCAATTAGCCAAGTCCAGCCAATTAAGCAGTGGCCAGTGAGAAACCTATCAGGATGTTAACTGGCAGCCC
>NW_018127995.1:827789-864706 GCF_001952655.1 Monopterus albus
TGGCGCCGGATCTGCCGCTGTAGCTGATCCCATTGGCTGGAAACCATATGGAGGATATCCTTCAGACCTGGAGGGTGAGAGACACAAGGACAAAACTGAGAAAGTAACAGAGCAGAACGAGGGAGAGAGAGAAACTGACAAAGGAAACTACAACCAACAGGGTCACTGATCAATCAGCTGATCATTGTCCTGATGGTCTGATTGATCTTTTTATTCCCAGAATGTCAAACACCAGGGAAAGGTCCCACTGTGACTTTCCAGAGCCAAAGGTGGCGTCTTCACGTCTTAAGCTGGACAAACACTGTGCGACTCTTATTGATCGTGTACAACTCAGACTATACATCTCAATCGGCCCAAATCCACATCTTCACTGCTCACACAAATGCTCATTCTAATATTGAAACAAGATGGCTGCACCCACAAGGTTTATGTAACTAGTAGTTCCCCTGGTGCTGTCCGTCGTGATAGTGTACAGCGTGGTGCTGCACAGCTCGATTTGCCTCGTCCATAAATGTTATATAGACACATTATACACTTCCTGTGGCCTGGTTTCAGTTGATTCTGTCCACAAAATGCGATCTCTCATCTGTACTGTGTTGTCTTTGTGCTAGCACAGAAGCACTGAACTAACTTGGAACCGTGGACCTGCTCAGGCTGCAGACGGCTGACCACATTTCGGACATGCACGAAATGCATCCGATTGCTCGGGTGCTAGAATGTGGGTTGTTAATGTGATTAATCAGGTGCCAGGACTAAAATTCTAAAATGAGTCAGGAGCGACTGTATCAGGTCTAAAATCAGGTCTGTACAGATTCTTATTTTGATATTCAGATATTCAGTTTGTCCTCATGTCTGACAAAGAAAAGCATCAGCTCCTCACATTAAAGAAGGTGGAACCAGAACATGTCGGTGACTGTTGCTTCTAAATAGCTGAGGTTCATTTTCTACCAGTGAACTGACTCATGGCTGCAGCTCTAGGTCACTGAATGGCTTCATGAGGACGACACAGGGGGTCGGACACAGTGGGTTAGACACGGTGGGTCGGACACAGTGAGGGAATCTGGTTTGGAAGGACGAGGTTTCCTCCTCCAACAGAGGAGACCTGGCAAGGCTCTGGAGACTCGGCCCTGTTCAGTTCAGTGTTTGTCAGCTAAGTCGTGAAAGCTGTAATATAAACGTCAATGCATCTACAGTCTGATCCAGATTTTACAGGAGGTAAATAAAACCCGTTAGTGCAGTGACATCTCACTTGTGAATGTTCATTATCACTGTAAATTGAGAGCATTTCAAGTTTTAACTGAAATCTTCAACCGTCAAACAGACAAAGATTCCCTGACCTTAAGAAAGCAGCTGTCTTAAATCCAAACCACAATCTTTGCATAATGTTAACCATGTAGTTATTCAAACCAAGCTCTGCTCCGTATCCTCCCTCTCTGTTCTCTCAGTCTGCTTCTGTCTGGCTGCAAAGATTTGGGAAAATATAAAAATTATATTGAACGTTTATTTCCCTGCCAGCCAGTTTCTAGCCGCTGGCTTTTCTTTCTGCTTCTCTATCTCCCTCTCCACATCTCATTCTTTGTCTTTATTGCTCTCCGCCTCTCTTTCGGCAACATTCACGAGTTCTCCTCTCTGAAGGTCACTCTGTTAATCCAAATATTAATAATGAATGGAACAGAGTTGGAGCTCGGTTATAGCCACCTGTGTGTTTCAGTGTGTATCCACTCAATGTGTGTGTAGATGTGAATGAATATGAACGTGTGTCTGAATGTACCTGATTGGTGGCAGGTGATGACGGTGAGCAGTGCTCTGCCTTCCTCCATGATGCTCTCCTTCAGAGCGCTGTGGCTGTCCACATTCAGCTTGAAGCTCTGAAACGCACACGGATCATCATCAGTGACCAGGTTATTATCTTAAGGTTATTATCTCAGGCTGGATTCAGATGGATCGGGATGTGTTAGCATCTAAAGCTAATTTGTTTGTTTTGGCAGCATTAGCTTCGATGGCCACGTCTGTCCCACGTATTTGAAACACAAGAACATGTAGAAATTATTGGGAAAATGACATTTTTGGGCTCCAGTTAGCCTGATTGGTGGCTCTGTCAGTCTGACACAGACTAAACTGCCAAGACAGTGCAGTCACATTAGTAAACAGTGCTTTATAGTGTCAAGTTTAACAGCAGAATAAGGTTCAGATCTGTGGAGGTCAAAGGTCAGTGGTTACAACATCATGTGTACAGAGAGCAGTGACGTTAGAGAGGAATGATGGGAAAACACTGAGCTGGGAGATGAACACCCAAACATTCATTTTGGACAAAGCTGTGAGAAAACACATCAAATGAAACGATATTTCAATTAGTTTAAGAAAGGAAATGGCTCGAGCAAAGATTCAACGGAAGACTCTCCGCTCAGATCTCCTATGGAGAATGGATGCATGTATGGATGGATGATAAATGGACAGATGGATGGATGGAGGCAGGCGCAGGGCAGCCTGAGGCAGAGTTGGAAGACACTCGAGCCAGATCTCTGAACACAACTGCACCCTTTTCTGATGAAAGTGCTCAAAAGCCTCAACACCTACCCACCTCTGACATCCTGCTCTGGGAAATGCATACACATCTTTACGTTTATTTTACTCTGTCGTTTGCTGCATTGTAGCTCAGCCTTCAACACGACAAAAGATTTATCAACTTCATAAAAGATCTCTTAGAATTTCATTCTGTGTAGGATATAGAAACCACACAGATGTTTAGATGAGTAAAATTCAGGTTGCTCAGTTCTCTGTTTTAACAACTGCCTTTAGTGTTTCAGTTTATCTAGTACTGTTAATCTGTACCAGGTCAACCTGATCTGAACATCACATTCATACTTATTTATGCAAAAAACTAGGTACCTGGATGATGTTGTATGGAAGTCACCAAAAATGGGCAGAAACAAGACAAAATACTCGTAAAAGATGCTTTGGGTTTTATTTTCTATTTTTCTTTACCCACATCATTGATATCAGAGCAAAGCAAATAAAGACGTTACCTGACACATCATGGTATTTGAAACTGGATAAGACAGTTAAGTGCTCTAAAACCACTTAAGAAAAACTGTCCGAAGCAAAGGAGGAAGTAGTGATGTTTCAGAGCCGCAAAACCAAGCATCACTTCATGCACATGGTTTGTAAACTAACAATAACTGGGTGTGTACTAAAGCCTTCTGTCCCTCCATCTGCAGTGACGGGGAGTTGGCGACAGCATCAGTCAACACGTGACAAGGTCAGACAGCCACACCACCAATATTTATGGAGCAGGATACACACAGTAGAGATGGATGGGACGGAATGTTTTAACCCCTCACACACACAAACACCAACACACACTGAGGAACTGTGATTTCAGGTTACTGATTAATCTACCGGTTATTTGTTCCGTTAATTACTCAACCTATCTTAAAAGGTGGAAAAATGCCCCGTAATAATTTATGAGTCTAAGGTGTCGTCTTCTTATTACTTGTGTTGTGCGACGAACAGTCTGCTGGATGAACAACAGAAGGCTGAAGGCAGTAGTGTCGTGGGGGGGGGGGGTTCCATTTTCACCTGATTTATCAGACAATGTAAGCCCTTAGTTAATGCACCTTTAACTGATCGATCAATAGCTGCTAGTTTCAGAATTACTTTGATGTACAAAGTTCTGTTCACACCAAGCGGCAACGTGCGGCGCTGAGAAATGAAGCCAACGTGGAAGCACCAAAACCTGCAGTTCCTCAAGCAGCCACTAGAGGCTGGCTCCAAAACAGAGTCGGTCCCCATAGACCCCCGTGTTAAAATGTCCAACTTTGTAGCAGAAATAAACACATTTACATCCTGGTACAAATACGGTTTTGGTCTCTAAAGCCAATTTCTCCTTCCATGATGGTGGATTTTTTCATAACCCACCCATTTAAATTATACTGAGACTAAATGTTACACATAATTTGAACATACTGAAGGATAATCACCTTTACTGGCCAAGTATGTTACACACAAAAAATTTGTTTCCAGTACAGAACCGAAGCAGCCATCTGCGGCGCCACCTCAACTGATGACTCTAACCATCGGGGGCAACTTGGGGGTTCAGTGTCCTGCCCAAGGACACTTCGACGTGTGGACTGCAGGCACTGAGATTCAAACTTCAGACCATCCGGTTGGGAGATGACTGCTCTACCCACTGAAACACAGTCGCCCCCGTTTTATGAGAAGAACAGAACATTTTTGAAGCTGAGGATTTCAGTGTAAAAGAGAAGGTTGCCTACTGCACTAAGCACAGCAGCAAAGTGAACACCTGACAGTGTTGGTGCTAAAATCTTCTACTTCTTCTCAAGTGAAAGCCTCACTTCTAACAGCCAGCTCTAAAGAATGTGAGCAGACTGTGGTGACATGGTCCCTTACATGCGGGATTACACTTCATAGATAAACAATAATATATCACCTGACATCTCAAAAATATCACCAAGCATCAACTATATCTCTTCACAACACATTCACATATCAAATACAAGACGACTTCAATCGTTACTGCTCTGCAAACATCATAAATAAAATCTCACACCTGATTGAGTAATTTAACAGACTCGGCATCCGCTCGGCCCCACATAATTTCCAGATAAGCTGGTGAAATAACTCAGCTAATAAACATAAAGTACATCTATCAGCGCTACAGAAAACGCAGCGCGACTGTCTGCGTCTCTGGGATATTGCGAATGAATAAGGCTGTGCAGATTAGCTGGGCTATCGAAGAGCGATCGTATTTCAGCACCATATTCCACAAGCGATTCAGTTCAGTTTCCTCCGTTTAATATATGGAGAGCATAGAATCGATAAGAGTAGAACAGCCAGCCATCAATCACGCGATGATAAGGCATGCAGAGCAGCTCTGCCTTTATGCATGTCAGACAGCAGGCGGTAATAAGAGGCTCTGCATATGTATTTATGTCTGTGTGTGTGAGAGGTCGAAAGAGTGAGGGAGGAAGTGTGAGGAAGTGTGTGTGACAGAAAAAAAAGGCAACCATGGACAGTGTGTGTGTACATGCACTAACACTCACTCCAATGGGCAATTTAGAGTCGCCAGTCAACCTAAGCTGCATGTCTTTGGACTGTGGGAGGAAGCTGGAGAGAAGCCACGCAGGCAGAGAACATGCAGACTCCACACAGAAAGGCCCTGGGATCGAACTCAGAACCTTCTTGTTGTGAGGCGACAGCGCTAACCACTGTGCCATCTGCATGTGTTGTTGGAGGGGGGGGAGACTACAGAAAACTGTGGACTACAGAAATACCTAAAGGAAAATCTCATGACCCTTATTGAAAAGCAAAAAAAAAACAAACTTCATGAACCGTCTCCTCTAAGGGTGTGTTGTCTGTCAGAGTCAAGATCTCCTCCCAGAAAAACACAGAACCATTCATGTTGTTCTTGTCAATCAACAGGAAGTCAGCAAACTCAGCTGTTAGTTATTAATCACAGATAAACTGGGACTAGTTCCTGACTTAATGACTCGTGGTAGTTCACTTAAATGCATGATGAATATAGTCGGCACAGTTTCCCCTTGTTTTTACTAAGATGTCAAGGCTGCTGACAAACACAACAAGTAAAGTTCATATCTGGCTTCAACTATTTACTGCAGGAGTTTGTGTGTTTGGTTCTCCTAAAAGTTAACTTGTAACCGTCTTCCACAACTATATTTAGGTGCTTTCTGCTCTAACTTGGTGCCTGGTCGGGGATGTTGTCACATGACATTTGCCATCTGTCACTCCCCTCATTTCCTGTCAGGTCTCTACTGTGTTTCTCTAATGAGAACATAAACATGGCTGAGGAATAACTGCAGACCTCTGAGAAGGCAGAGCTTAGCTCTGCAGCAGCAAAACTGGAGGTAAAGGTGGTGGACGAACTCTCACTGGGAGCCGACGGATGAGATGCTAGGGAAGGGCGCAGTTACTGTACACAACATCCAGCACAGAAATTACCTTCCCGGCAAAAATGTTACTGATGTCATAATGGCCGCAAAATATCCTAAAAACGTTTAGCCTGGACAGTGTGACGTTTTCTTCAAGATACAACTTGTTTCAAAACACTTGGAGCTTTACACTGTACAGTGACATCAGAGCAGAGTATAGTGTAGGAAGACTGGCTAGTTAACGTACAGGTAACCAACCACCACTGGTGCTCCTGCTTGGGGTCAAGCCAAACAGTGAAGTGTCAGTAGCTGTTGTCGTTGGCCTAAAAGGTTATAACTACCTGACCTAATTAACACACATCCACTCACGGTGGGCTGAGCGACCTAGCGGCTTCAAAGCCTCAATGATCAGGGCTACCTGTTAGCATTAGCATGTTAGCCTGGAGGGTAGAACGGCATCAGAAGCCTAGCATACATCACTTAGCCTTTAGCATTAGCGAAGCGCTAAAAGGTGTGCAGCACTGACATTGTGGTGACCCTGAGATGGTGTCTTACTGAGCCCACCGCCACACACACACACACACACACACACAGAAGGCAGGTTGATGAGAACTGATCTGATCAAAGAGCATTGGTAATAATGGTGACCAAATTGTCTCCTTCAGACAGAGCCAAGAGAAATTATAGTGGTACCGTTGTATTCAATGTGTGTGTGTGTGTACATGTTGCTCTGTAATTGTGTGGACAAAGTTCGGTTTCATCAGTGTGAGGACATCCTGTCCTGGGCTCTGGCTGTGAGCGTCCTCACATCTATAGATGACCGAACATGTACGTGCGTTTCAGGCCTCTGCTGCCGTTTGCCTCACTCTATCTTCCTGCATACAGCTTTTATATTAAGCAATAAAGCACAATGCAGTTCTCTCTCTCTCCTTCTTTCCCTTTTCCCCTCTGTTCCTGTCTACTCTCATATGTCATCTCTCATTCTCTCTCCTTCTCTTCCTGTCTCAACTGTGTCTCGATCTCTCCCATCTGTTCTTCTTCTCACTAAAAACGCAGCTTACTGTAGGTGATCTCGGCCTCCTGACAGGGTGGCAGGCGTGGTCAACAGTTTTGTTGTACGTCAACCAAAAGAGAAGAAAGATGAAGAGATTGAGCTGTTCTCTTCTTGATGTTTCATCGCGGGTGGTAATCTTCACAAAAATTACCTGGAGCTGTAATGGGTTCATTTTGGCACATACAGTAATCCGTGTCTTCAGATTAAGCTGCTATATTGCGACTGTAGTCTTAGACCTCTCCCCCTCCCTCTCACACCTCTTTATCTCCCTCCCTCTCTATCCCCCCTTCATGTTGCCATCAGTAGTGTGTTGCTGCTGGTAATGGGATTCAAAGGCCTGGATCGCCCATCAGACCCGATCAATAGACCTTTCATTGGCCGCCATCTCTCAGTGCCTTACAAAGAGCCGCCTGTGTGTGTGTGTGTTTGTGTGTGTGTGTGTGTATTAGTGTCCCCTCGCCTCACTGATCTCCCCGGGGTTCCAGAAAGACCTGTGCTTATTCGCTCCACATGCCCCAAAACACACACACACACACACACACACATGCACACCAGCTGGACCAAATATCCAGTTGGGAGAACAGCTCCACTCCACCCACTGCTGCCCTGGAGCTGTGTGTGTTTGTGTGTTCACGTGTCTGCATTTATATGTGTAACAGAAAGCAATATAGAAAGAGAGAAAGACAGTGTGTGAGTGTGTGTGTGAGCGAGGGAGAAACAGAAAGCCAAAGAGAGAAAGGGGGAGAGAGACAAAGAGTGATAAGAGAAAGAAACTAAGAGCAACCATCTCCTAAAACACAGTTTGTATGAACTATGCTTCATAAATACTCTGACTCCCCGTGTTCTCGGCCTTTATCCTAATGATGCTTCAGCCTTTGTATAAAGAGAAGCAGCTGTTGTCAGTCATCAACAGAAAAGATGGAAGCTCACCTGTTACTGAAAAAGGCCAGGTTTATATAAACATATAGTTTTAGTTCTCTGGCAGTTTACATCTTGGCTTTGTAGAATTTAAGGTTTACTAAACAGCTTTATCACAATAAAAACTGGAAAAACAAAGGCAACCCCAAACCTCTGAGCAGTAGGTTAAATATGAACTATATATTTAAAGGTGCCGTGTGTGTGATTTAGTGACATCTAGTGGTGAGGTTGCAGAATGCAACATTCAGCTAAGCCGTCATACAGCGTGTCACTGCAGTTTCACAGCGATTACCGTAAATGTAGGACAAATTGCACACCGAAAATAAGCGCGGCTAACTTGACCAAGCTAAAGCTAAAAGTGACTCACTTGATTGCAGCGGGTTACTCAGCACTGGCCATGTTTTAGCTAAAACTATCAAACAAAACTTGCATTCAGATCGACTTTACTTTTTGATGTCACTGAACCTTTTGTTTCTATCTGGGAAAGGCCACCTGAGTGTTTATCCTCAGCTTGTGCCATCACCTTTACTTTCTCTTCATGTCGCTGCTTCTTTGACGACAGGGATTCATGTCGTCTTCCTTTTTACTATTTCAAGTTATAGTTGTTCTTCATCTTACAAAACTCTCCAAATCTAAGTTGCTACCTCAATGGGAAAACAAAATTCATGCTCTAGAGTCAGTGTGTGGTTTGTCTGTTACGGGTTACTGTAAAAAACATGGCGGCCTCAGTGACAGAGGACCTGCTATGTAGATATAATGGGGTCATGCTAAGATAAAGAAAAATGCACCGATTCTTATTGTCTGTTGATTACACACTGCGCCTTTAAGCTACGGTGATCTGCTGATGAATCAATTAGTCAACTGACATTTCAGTCATCGCTGAAGCAACAATATTCTCTGGTTTCATGTCAGATGTGAGGATTTGCTGCCAAAAAATACTAAATCTTTAGCTTTTGGTCTGGTCAAAAGAAAAAAACAACCAAACTGAGGACATCACTGTCAAAAATTAACATTAATGGACCTAATGATTAATGAAAATAATCCTTAGTTTCCCATTTCCGACCCTTCTATAAAGACTGTACATCCTCGGAGGGAACCAGTGTCGCCTCCATTCTCACCCTGACTGCAACATGTTCTTTGTTTACGCCTGATTTAACACGCAGTAAACAGTAAAGTCTTTTCAGGGCTTTTTCATCTTCATCTGTCTCCTTGTCCAAGGACAAACTTCACACCTCGAACTGTGACTGGACCAGTTCAGTGTCTCAGTGTCGCTCCAGTCCCATCGGATAACAGACTTTATTGTTATTGTATAAAAAAACATACAATTACATTTTAATGTGCATTTTCATGGGATTTGTTTACATTTACATAATCCTTTACATTTATTCATTTGGCAGATGCTTCATTACAGAGAATAACACCTGCCTTCTTATGCTTTAGTTACATCTATGGTCATGTTGAGACCAGGGTTTGTGCTGCTGTCGGACTGAACGAAGAGCAACTTCCGGCTCACCGATTATAGATGGGGTGGACGAAATAATAGAAATGTCTGATTAGTAAAATGCTAACTTTTTTTCAGAGACTTGGCCTGGAGAGAATTATACAAAGAGAGAAAACTCGGAAGAAAACCGAGAACGATGAAGAGAAAGAGAGAGAGAGAGAGAGGACCTGCAGTAATCAACAAAACACACAATTATACATACAAACACACTAATAACTACAAAGCGCAAGTGTGACTATCAACACAGACACACAAATACAAGAGTTGTTTAGCTAACACTATCAGCAGTGCAGTGTTCAAAGCCCCATTAGCGATGCTTTTTCATCCTCTTCTGCTTTATTTAACAAGAAGCACCAATTAAGAGCTGAGAATTCTAACTGAAGCTACATGCTGCTAAAGTTAGCGCTGCTGGCACCCACAACAAAGTCAACATGTGTAAACAAACCAACAAACACTCACACCCTCTCACAGCAGATATAAATATCTAGAAAAGACAACCTGTGTGTGGCTGGACCAAATATCCAGTTGGGAGAACAGCTCCACTCCACCCACTGCTGCCCTGGAGCTGTGTGTGTTTGTGTGTTCACGTGTCTGCATTTATATGTGTAACAGAAAGCAATATAGAAAGAGAGAAAGACAGTGTGTGAGTGTGTGTGTGAGCGAGGGAGAAACAGAAAGCCAAAGAGAGAAAGGGGGAGAGAGACAAAGAGTGATAAGAGAAAGAAACTAAGAGCAACCATCTCCTAAAACACAGTTTGTATGGACTCCCCGTGTTCTCGGCCTTTATCCTAATGATGCTTCAGCCTTTGTATAAAGAGAAGCAGCTGTTGTCAGTCATCAACAGAAAAGATGGAAGCTCACCTGTTACTGAAAAAGGCCAGGTTTATATAAACATATAGTTTTAGTTCTCTGGCAGTTTACATCTTGGCTTTGTAGAATTTAAGGTTTACTAAACAGCTTTATCACAATAAAAACTGGAAAAACAAAGGCAACCCCAAACCTCTGAGCAGTAGGTTAAATATGAACTATATATTTAAAGGTGCCGTGTGTGTGATTTAGTGACATCTAGTGGTGAGGTTGCAGAATGCAACATTCAGCTAAGCCGTCATACAGCGTGTCACTGCAGTTTCACAGCGATTACCGTAAATGTAGGACAAATTGCACACCGAAAATAAGCGCGGCTAACTTGACCAAGCTAAAGCTAAAAGTGACTCACTTGATTGCAGCGGGTTACTCAGCACTGGCCATGTTTTAGCTAAAACTATCAAACAAAACTTGCATTCAGATCGACTTTACTTTTTGATGTCACTGAACCTTTTGTTTCTATCTGGGAAAGGCCACCTGAGTGTTTATCCTCAGCTTGTGCCATCACCTTTACTTTCTCTTCATGTCGCTGCTTCTTTGACGACAGGGATTCATGTCGTCTTCCTTTTTACTATTTCAAGTTATAGTTGTTCTTCATCTTACAAAACTCTCCAAATCTAAGTTGCTACCTCAATGGGAAAACAAAATTCATGCTCTAGAGTCAGTGTGTGGTTTGTCTGTTACGGGTTACTGTAAAAAACATGGCGGCCTCAGTGACAGAGGACCTGCTATGTAGATATAATGGGGTCATGCTAAGATAAAGAAAAATGCACCGATTCTTATTGTCTGTTGATTACACACTGCGCCTTTAAGCTACGGTGATCTGCTGATGAATCAATTAGTCAACTGACATTTCAGTCATCGCTGAAGCAACAATATTCTCTGGTTTCATGTCAGATGTGAGGATTTGCTGCCAAAAAATACTAAATCTTTAGCTTTTGGTCTGGTCAAAAGAAAAAAACAACCAAACTGAGGACATCACTGTCAAAAATTAACATTAATGGACCTAATGATTAATGAAAATAATCCTTAGTTTCCCATTTCCGACCCTTCTATAAAGACTGTACATCCTCGGAGGGAACCAGTGTCGCCTCCATTCTCACCCTGACTGCAACATGTTCTTTGTTTACGCCTGATTTAACACGCAGTAAACAGTAAAGTCTTTTCAGGGCTTTTTCATCTTCATCTGTCTCCTTGTCCAAGGACAAACTTCACACCTCGAACTGTGACTGGACCAGTTCAGTGTCTCAGTGTCGCTCCAGTCCCATCGGATAACAGACTTTATTGTTATTGTATAAAAAAACATACAATTACATTTTAATGTGCATTTTCATGGGATTTGTTTACATTTACATAATCCTTTACATTTATTCATTTGGCAGATGCTTCATTACAGAGAATAACACCTGCCTTCTTATGCTTTAGTTACATCTATGGTTATGTTGAGACCAGGGTTTGTGCTGCTGTCGGACTAAACGGAGAGCAACTTCCGGCTCACCGATTATAGATGGGGTGGACGAAATAATAGAAATGTCTGATTAGTAAAATGCTAACTTTTTTTCAGAGACTTGGCCTGGAGAGAATTATACAAAGAGAGAAAACTCGGAAGAAAACCGAGAACGATGAAGAGAAAGAGAGAGAGAGAGAGAGGACCTGCAGTAATCAACAAAACACACAATTATACATACAAACACACTAATAACTACAAAGCGCAAGTGTGACTATCAACACAGACACACAAATACAAGAGTTGTTTAGCTAACACTATCAGCAGTGCAGTGTTCAAAGCCCCATTAGCGATGCTTTTTCATCCTCTTCTGCTTTATTTAACAAGAAGCACCAATTAAGAGCTGAGAATTCTAACTGAAGCTACATGCTGCTAAAGTTAGCGCTGCTGGCACCCACAACAAAGTCAACATGTGTAAACAAACCAACAAACACTCACACCCTCTCACAGCAGATATAAATATCTAGAAAAGACAACCTGTGTGTGTGTGTGCGCGTGTGGATCCATGTGCGCGACGTTGCTCTGCAGCGATGGATATGGAGATGCTGATTTGGAAATCTGTCTAGGAACACGCAAATACCAGCCTCGTGTGTGTGTATGTGTACACGTCCTTCTGTGGCTGGGTGGACAAAGTTTAGTTCGATACCGTCTCTGTGAGGACGTCGCCTGGTCCTCACACCGCCAAAGGTCTGTTGGAGGGTAGCTGAGGGACACCACGTCCTGTCCCACTGTCACTGGCTAAACTTAGTGAAACATGGAATCGTTCCAGTTCTTTATATTCCACTGAGTTTCTGCACCGTGTGTCACTGCAGTACAACATCCAGACAGTATTTCTGAGCTAATAAATCTTAATCTAAAACGGAAACATCACGTTGCTAGTGGAGAATCTGCCGTTTTAAACCGAGAATGCACAGACACAGCAGCAGCATGTGGGATGATTCCGACACACACAGGGGTGTGTGTGTGTGGCACATGGGCGCATCAGTATGTATGTATGCAAATTCATGTTTATACAACCATGTGTGCAATGTGCATGCAGACATGTGCACGGCGCTCACGTACACAAATCGCATATTTAATTGTGTGTGAGGTTTTACCTTGAGAGTGGGGGCATTTTTAGGAAATGGAGAAATGTTTGGAAAGTTAGGAGAGTGAAAGAGCTGCTACGGTGTTGAAGGTAAAGACATAAGATGAGATTTAGGTGAGGTAAGGCGCTGGAAAACGTGGCCTTTGCTTTACACACTGTAAACGTATTCACAATGGCAGGCTCTGTCTGGCCTCTGACAAATCTGTTCCATGTTGGGCAAATAATTTGCATTCATATCTCTTATTTTTCAGTGTTTAGTGTTTGCACCGCTGGCAGATAATGAAGTAGTTCATCTGCTGAGCAAAGGAATTCCATAGTTTATCCAATTCATTCCCTGTAGCTGATTATAGTGATACAGTAAAGAACTGGAAGCTGTTGACTACAACAATCTGCTCTGCTGCTCGGTGCACCAGGCTGGCGTTTCCCTGAACTCTTCTCAGCTCAGCTGCCACATGTTGCACCACTGGTCTTTGAGTAGTGGTGTGCATAGCACCAGCTTGTCTGTGTAAGCCATGTCAGTGAGGGTCCTTGCAAGTGTAGCAGTAAAAAAAGTGCACGCATGCTCTCACCAGGTGTGTGTCCAGGTACGCCCTGAGGCTCTCCAGCTCCTGTCTGGGCTGCGTCCAGTTCTCTGTACTGTCCAGCGCCTCCTGCAGCCACGAGATGAACCCGTCCAACTGCTGCACAAAGCACTGGGGGCGAGAGAGGCAGGGGGGCACAGAGAGAGAGAGAGAGAGAGAGAGTTTAGTCCAATCATTTTTAAAAAACAGTAATAATATGTATAACCACTGCTGCCCAGAGCCTCCTGGAGTCACATCCAAGCAACACAATGTACACAGCCCACTGCAGAAGAGAAAGAGCACTAAAAAGAAGGAAGCAGGAAAGGACAGAAAACAGAGCAAAATAAAAGGTAGTTGGAGAGATAAAAACGGATAAATGAAAAAAATCCAACAGGTAATGGCATGCAACCATGTGAGAGAGAGAAAAGGCAACAGATTGGAAGGTGGAGAGGATGAGAGAATAAGGATAAAGCAGTGGAGAGGAGAGGAGAGGGGGAGCGGCCGGGCGTCGTTTCAGAGCTGATTCCAGATGAATTAATTCAAGGACAGAGAGACAACAAAAACTAGACCTGCAGGATGTAACAGGTAAACACACATTTGGATAAACACAGAGAGAGGAGAAAAACACAGGAGCAGATTTATACAAGAGTGAAAGAGTGGAAATACAGAAAAGAGAGTGGAGGGAGTGAGAGAGAGGCGACGGACGGGCAAAAAGAGGAGAAACAGAAAACTAGAAAAAGAGAAATATCAAAAATTTACAAGAGGCAGATGGAGACAAAATGAAACAGGTAAAAATTCAGAAGGAAATGAAAATACAGGAGAGGTGGTAAGACATGACAAGCAAGAAAGAAAGAAAGAAAGAAAGAAAGAAAGAAAGAAAAGGGGATAAAGACAAAGCTAGAGAATGTAAGAGAGAGAGATGGAGGTGGAGTGAGGGATGTGAGGGATGATAAAGGACGAGAGTGACATGTAGGCTATGTCTTCATCGCTGGCAGGCTGCCCTTCATTAGAGCTAGCAGATAAACATTTAAGGAGAAGAAGAGGAGAAACAACAGAAGGGGAGAAGAAGAGCATTCGTTGCTTGGTGGACAGCTACTGCCATCTACTGGCCAAGAGGAGGCCAGACACAGATCAGCAGAGGAGCTTCTGCTCCTGAGCTCTTTTTCCGTTTGGTGTAAAACATTGGAAGGTTCTGAAGCAGGATGGTAAAACACGTGAAACAGTATCTGATCACGTATCGACTTCTTCTGTGAAATCAGCTCACAGGAGGAGTTTAAAACGCTAGTCATGAAGGAGAGACAGAGGTGAAGGAGAATCATAATAGGAATAATAATAGCTGAAGCAAAGAAACAGCTATCAAATGTCAAGTTAAAATTATTTAAGTCAAAACTGAAAGATGAAATGAGTTTAATAGCAGCTTGGCCTTTGTGTCTGTTCGGTTCCTCACAAAACAAAATGAAGAGAAAACCTGTGGCTGTCACTCTCCTGCCAGGCTACAAACCAAAACATGCATGTGATAAAACATCTTCCTGAAACTCTTTTTAAAACATAAAAAACAGCAAGAAAGTAAAAAAAAAAGACACTTTTAGCTTCAGTTTGTAATTGAGATATTTGTCTTTTAACCACAAACAGCTGGATGTGATAACTGCACGTTGCCTCTCAGAAGTCATACAAATAGAAAAGCTTTAGAGTCAATGACAGGGGCTCATTGATACTCAACGTGTCTGTAAGAACTTCACCGACTTCATTTCTTTTTCTAAAATATCCAGCACTTGTGGTAACTAAAGCATGATTAACAATGGTACATTCATGAACACACAACCAGTACGGTAAAAGCTCAACACAAGGCCCAGGACCAGCCGGGTCTTCTCCAGCTGTGAAAGACGCTCCAGCCACTTTCCGCCAACAGATTTTAGCCCACAGCTCGTCCAAACCAAATATCTGTCGCTTGTTAAAAACTCCCTGTAGGACACTGGTCTGATGCTCCTCTCTGCAGCAACAGTGCCTTCCAAATCAAAATCATCCTTACAAAAATTACTTATACGACCATTTCCTCATCTGCCACTGCTATGGTTCCAGTTTGGTTTAATTACAAAAACAACTTGTAAGTAAGACTGAAGCCCCATTCAGATGGGAATAGCAGCACGGGCGAGGTGGGGAATCAAATCTGAGCTCCTCTCTAAAACCACTCCAGCATTTTAAACAGTGTGAAATTACAAAATGTGTGTAATATCTTGGACGGATTACTGAACGGGCCTACAGGGCACGGGTCCAGAGGCCCGAGGGACCGGGGCCCCAGACCCGTGGCTCAGTAAGAAGCGACTGTTAATGTTCCTTATTGGAAAGTCAAATTAGTCACAAAGAGGTGCAAAATTAGTAAAAGTAGACAAAGAGATGCAAAATGAGCACCTCACAAAATAAATTAAGCAAAGACAACCACAAAGAAACACATGGCGACTAAAAAGAAGCAAAGTAACTTAAAAAAAATGTCAAAGCAACTAGAAAGAGCTGCCATCATTAAATATAAGCCCCCTTCTTTCCACCACCTGGTACCAGCTCAACTCGACTCGAGTCTACTCACGTTTGGTGCCAGGTGCTTCGTTTTCCACTGTAGATATACCCCCACCCTGGAAGTATAGCTGGTTATCACAGCGACGCTGAAGCTGCCATGAAGTCACTGGTGTCTCGTGACTAAGAAGTGGCAGCTGCTTTTATGAACAAATGAAAAACGAGCGACTGGTGTCACCACGTGTAAACATCTGGGTACATCAGTGGCTGCATAGTAGTGACAGATTCCTGTGACCAATCGCTAGTCTGCCATGTTTACATCACTGCTTGGTATCGCCTCAGCTCGCCTGGAACCTCAACAGAGGTGATACCAAAAACAGTACGGGGTACCATCACCAACCTTTGATTGATAAACAAATAAGTTGAGTCGAGTCGGTACCAGGCGGTGGAAAAGGGGCTATAAACACAAAATGATTAAATCAAGACTTAAAATTACCACAAAGACAGAAATTAACACAATACAAGTGTGAAACAGCCAAAACAGATGCAGAAAAACTAAAGAGACTCAGGATTTTGCTCCTGTGCCCAGTGTCTCATAATCAGTCCAAGTGTAACAGACATGGACACAAACCAAAAGACAATACCTGGACCTAGTGTAGCTTTTCCAGCACTTTGCTCTGAAGGACAAGGAGCTTTCTTTACCCAGCAGGTTACAGATAAAGCAAACATGGCCCTGATTATTACTGTAGCGGGGTAGATACCCACATACTGCACACACTCCGGACAGGATTACAATCAGCTGATGCAGGTCATGTCCAAATCATCCCACCTCCTCTAGAGAAATACATCCAGACTAAGAGGTGAAAGTATTTGTAGTGCAACGTAGACTGATGCATTTTCTTAAACACTACTTTTTAAAGTAAATGATCTATTCAAGTATTTTTACAAAACAGAGTTGACATTAATATTTGAAAATCCCTCGTCATTAGCACCCACATGAGCAGCTGTGCAGACAGTTAAAGCTGAGCCCACATTAAAATGTATGCCACCAGTGTGTGGTTTCAGGTGGAGCGCTGCAGGCAGATACCTCCACCGCACACAACCACACATAGGTCAGCGTGGAGCTGCAGCCGGGGTGCAGCACGGCTACAACAGGATGGGGAGAGAGGGAGCACAAGGTAAACCGCAGTACGCTGAAGACGTACAGCGAGGCAAACTGTAAAATTCATTCCTCCCAGTTAGACGTGAATAACAGGTGTAGCCGTGAGTGCAGATCATCAAGAAGACAATTCTAATACTTTACACACCGGGTGTTGTTCTCATATCTTTCACTGAGCGATATCTAGAAAACTAATGGCAGAGCGGAGGAGGCTGCGACGAGAAGCTAAATCTGATGGAAACTAC
The DNA here is from genome assembly GCF_001952655.1 of Monopterus albus. Taxonomy (NCBI): domain Eukaryota; kingdom Metazoa; phylum Chordata; class Actinopteri; order Synbranchiformes; family Synbranchidae; genus Monopterus; species Monopterus albus. Next base: position 845,102 of record NW_018127995.1, read on the forward strand.
TTGAGCTGCTGAGCGCGCATCCACACTCACACCTCGCCTACAAATCACTGTATTGGATCTTATGGGGAAACGTGTCCACTCACCTGAACCAATCGTGTGTGTGTGTGTACACTCAACATATGTGCTGTGTACGGTTAGAAACAATGAGCGTGTCTGAGCGGCCGCATGTTAATTACAACTGTGACCCTAAAAAATGTTTGTATAAACGTCAATATGATTCCATCCATGTGGTCATCACCCGTTATGGAGGAGAGATGGAAATCAAGAGTATTGATGAGCAGAGAGGGACAAAGGGGGAGGAAGAGAGGGAAGGGGGGCACAGGAGGAAAGGCTAAGAGGTGAGGAAATAAAAGAAAAGCAAACGAGATCAAAGCCGGAGGAGGAAAGAACAACAGGAAAGGAAATGAAATAAAAGGAAAAGGAAGGTTGACTAAATGAAACAAGAAGAACAGAAAGAAAAAGATTTTTTAAAAATGACAGAAAAGCAAAGAAGTAAACAAAATGCAAAGAAAAAAGATCATGAGGAAAGGAAAGATGATTAGTGGAAAGGCAAGATTCAAAGAAATGAAAATTAAAGCAGATTCAAGGAGAGGAGAGGAAATGACATTAAAGATTTAAGATGAACACTGGAACTAGAAAAGAGGAGAAATCCAAGAAGGAAAGAAAAGGAAAAGAAATATGAAGAGCACAAGAGAGGAGGGAAAATGAGACAAGGAGAACAGGAGAGAACAGAGCAGCGAGGAGGACAGAGGAGGAAGAGGATGTAGCTCTGAACAGCGTTGGTTTGGATATTGACCAGCATGCACTGGGCTGCTTATGGCTGCTTTGATGTCTCTAACCAGTGAAGCCCCTGGGAGGTCTGCTGGGAGCTGAAACGCCTGATCTGATGATCTGCCGCCTGGATAACCGCTCTGATATCTGCTTCATCTCTTCCTCCTGAGGTTCTGCTCTTCACCACTGGATAATTACCGTTCAGCTGACGGGCTTTCTGAAGGACAACACTAAGAGATCTGGACTCAAACTCCCGGCAGACCGTGTTTGGTTTCGATGAGTTGTGTGTTACAGGCAACAGGTCGGATCTGTGTGTACACAGAGCACAAGACAAACACAGTGCGGGGCTGCTGGCGTTTAAACCTCAAACTCTCATTACATGTGGTAAACAGCTTGTTTGCAATCGCGTGACTATTATGACCCACGATATTCAGATTGAGGCGAGGACATGAAAAGCAGAGTGGACAAGATAGAAGTGAGCCTGCACTGTGCTAGTTCAGGAGATATTACGAGAGGTAAATCGCTTGTTGGAGGACGAATCAATTTGCAGCTGAATTAAAAGACTTCCCTTCCATCGAGGCAGCAGACACAAGCAACCACCTCGTCCTCCAACTCCAGGAAACAGATGGAGCATAGGACAGTGTGGAAGAATACATGTTTGTTAAGTTTTCACCAGGATGACCGGCTTTTCTTTAATTGTCATTAACCTAACATCAAACATTCGACACCACGGTGCCACTCTACCTTAACCCAAACTGACCAAAGGTCTGATGAAATGACACTAAAGACGTGGCTCATCACAAAACAAGGGCGAGACGTCGCTGTAGCTCAGCTGCATGGCAGGGTGATTTACGTCCGCCTGTCTTTTGTGTTTTAAACCTATCACCAGCTTCTTGCATTTGCCCTGTAATGAGCAGAAAACTTCTGGTACTCAATAAAACCTCTTCGTGCTTTCTCAGTTTGATCAGCTTGACCAACCATAACTACCACAAAAACGCCATTCTCGGCTTGTGATATCACTTCCCATCTAGAAAACTGCTTCCTGCACTTTGTGCCACACCAATGACATGGCATCACATGCAAGCAGGCTATATACACCAAGTGACAGGTCACATGGTGACTTCAACATAACGTATGTTTCCAGAGAGCTAATTTCATCAGGACATCCAGAGCCACGTCACAGTCTCTGCAGCCATGTCTGGGGGTTTCTAATCATTTGTATTCAGCTCTAGATTTCAGGATTTTTTTTTAAAACTCCTGTCAGTGTACAGCAAGACAACGCTGCCTACTGGGTTTTCACATTAAAAGCCCACTTGGAAAGGGAGGACATGAGCCAAATTACAGTAGTTTCTGGAAGACCTTTAACTTGAGACATGTTATATTGATAGTAACTTAACAGTGAACATGGAAACAGCCTTTCTGTGCAGCAGAGTCATGAATACGACATAGCAATGATAAAATCACTGCCCTGAGCAGTGTGCCGTATGTTAGACTGAACTCACAAAGGTAAACACAGTTCGTTTCAGTTTGCATAGACCAGCAAACAAGCTGCATTAGGAATAAAGTATCGAAGGCTCTGAACAAACACAATGTTTGGTATGTACTACACAACAAATGCCCAGTTTATTAGGTACAGCCAGCTCTTACAACTTCAAATTCCAACAAGTTATTTATTAGGTACAGCCAGCTCTTACAACAGTCCTACAATAGACACAACTTTCTAAAGCTTGTCATATTTAGCTTGTGTTGCTGTATGTCATTAAACTCAAAACTAGACAGTATATACTGTCCAACTTCCTTGTGCTCATATTCATTTTCAGCCTGTTGTGCCAGTTATGTACCTGTGCTGCCTTTGACACTGATCTTTATCTTGAAGACTACCAAGATCCCAGCTTGTTTATTCACAAATCAAACATGTTTTTCTTCACATGGAAGTGAGACACTCAGCTGACTCTTATGCCTTATTATTGCTGGTTGCTGACTTTGAGCTACGGTGTTTGCTCGAGGCCAATAGAACCTGCTGCCTTTAATTGGGACGTGCAAACAGTTGCTGGATGATCGAGGGAACTAGCTCAACTGCATTTCCGACCCTGATGAAGGTAAAGCTCAGAACAAAATTTTAAATGGTGAATTTTCTGTGCAGGGTTTCACAAACATTCTGGGGGTTTGAGCTGAGTCAGCTAATTTCCACTGCAGTCTAACTTATTAGTCTGACTGTGTGAACGTGTCTGTGCACAGCCGGGCCAAAATGAAAGAGCTCGAGGGGAGCAAAGTTTGATTAGAAATTCATTCAAATACATTTTAATAAGAAACACGGAACCTGCGCAGCTGATTTCTGTGTAAAATCTGGACGAGACAAGAGCGCAGCTGCCTCCACGGTGCAGTAGGTTTGATCACATTTATACTTTCATTTTATTTATATGCCCTGATTTTTATTTAAAAACTTAATCTTGCTTTCAAAGGAAACCTATAGATCTGAAAGAAAAGATAAGAGTGGGAGAAGTAAAGTATAGAGACAGAAAAGAGAGAGACAAGAGCGTCTCTTACACCTGAGTGGACCAGAGGACGCACTCCGACAAACAGCTGAAAGAAAATGAATTTAGAATCTAACCAGCCAATCAAGTTCATGCCTTTTCAAAAACATGTGGACAACAACAGCACTATGGTAAACTTTGGCTAAACTCAGACTCGGACAAACACATTTACTTCCTGCATCTCTGGCTCAGCCTGTCATCAGCTTTACCTCCACCTCCGCCTTAACCTGTTTATCTATAGACACACAAAGGAGGAGAGCAACTCCCCTCCTCCTCCATCTCTCTCTTATTTTCCTACCCTCTCTGCTGCCGGTGGGCGTCCCCGGCCTCCCGCCGGGCCAATCAGATGAGTGTTGATGCGACTCTGTTGTCTGTCTGTCCCCCACTGCTCGCAGATAGGTCGGCGTGCCGCAGAGCCGCCAAACACACAGACACCTCACACTGAGGACGCCTACGCCAGCCCAGACAGCACACACAATGGGATCACATGATGAGGAGGACACTTATCTAACTGATGGGCTGTTCCTCGGTCAGTGTTTCCTTAGCTTGCTTGGGTTTTCAGGAAATTTCAATGCAATTCAGGAACCATATCCCACACAGCACAATCAGGAACTTCTGCTTCTGTATTTTCCCTCTGTCGGCCTCATAAAGATTCAGGAAACAAACTGCATATTTACGTGATGTGGACACAAATTAAGGGAGGATTGGGTCCAACACTACAAATGATGCGGAGGTCAGGGTCAAAACAGCAATGTCTAGACGGTGAAAAGGTGGAGAACAAATAAAATTGTCATGTCCAACAGCAAAGGTGGCGTGAAGAAACAAGGAAAAGTAGAGGTCTGATCCAGGGGGAGGGTTAGGACAAGAAGTGCTCTGATCGAAACAAATGCTGCCTATTGTAAAGCAAATAAAGTTTGCTTTACAAAGTGCAATTCAACTTGTGAGTCTAAACGTTTAGGACTGGGTTTACTTTGCCCAAACCAGTTATGTCAAGGTTGTTCTGAGTCAACCCAGAAGCAGTTACACAAGTATTTTTCATCGTGTTCAAAGAACTACATCCATGTCTCTGTAGAAACCGTGTACTGGGACCATGAATCACACAGTGTAAGAAACTGACTGAATGTATGACTTCCTAACTAAAAGAGGACGGGCTGTTCAGTTCATTTTTACAATCACACATCTCCGTCGTGAAAAGATGATGATGATGTGACAGTGACAATCTGTTCAGCAGCTGGACTGAGTTCCAGTTTGTCCAGTTTGTGTCTGGTCTCCAGCAGAAAACCCTGGTTTGAAGAGGAATCTGGGAGAAAACAAATATCTGCATCCATCCTGATCCATTCTGCAGTTCCTCTACCATAAATAGAATATTTGACTTATGAGATTCTATTACATTCTACTCACTTCTTCTCTGCTCTAATCAAATGTACTCGACTGCAACAACAAACACAACTGAGCTCCTGGACAGATATAAATTCTGCTCTGCTCCTGGGTTTGATTCATTTCTGCCCCAGCAGTGATCTTTCCACAGTTTCTCTTCCCTGGACAGCTGCTTTTTCATTCTATTTTATTCTACTGGTTGTATGCAGTAGACTCCGTCTCTGTGGAGAGACAAAGTCATCCTCCACACCGAGACTCTTCTTCTCCTCTTTTCACTTCCTCATTTAGGCAGCTCATCTATCGCTATGATTACATGCTGCTAATTAAGCAGCTAATCAGCTAATTACCCAGGAGCAGAGAGGAGCAGGGAAAGTGTGTGTGGGTGTATTACAAGGTGTCATGTGTGAGACAGCAAAGCCTAATTCCTGATAGTTTTTATGTGTTTGGTTTTTATTTCAGGATTTGGGGATTTTTGGTGACAGTTTACTGTTAATACTAAGTTGTGAACATTTATTTTCATATTCCTTTGGAGTTAAATATCTGACAGCAACCGTCTTGTCAGCTCAGACACTTTTATAACCTGAGTTATTTGAATTACAGCGGAGCCATGGGGGCTTAAGCCCCCCCCATAAGAGACCTGAGCTCCTCCAGAAGCAACACAGTCTCGAGGGGGGTCTCAAAACCTGATAAATAATAATTAACATTTCTAATTCTACAGTGGTAATTTGAATGTTCATGTGCAGCTCTGCTGGGGTCATTAACACCTGTAACATGACTGCATGGAACATGTGTGTGGAATTTTCTCTTTCTCTGTTTCCTGTGTGGGATGGTGTGTGGAGTTGGTGTCAGAGACTGGCGACTGAGACTCACCTGCTGACAGCACATTCACTTCAGCAGCCTGTCTCATCTCATCAACACCCTCCCATAATGATATTTCCATACGATGATGAAACAAACAAGCTGTGAAACTAAAAGAGACCCCCCCCAGCTGAAAATGTGAATGCCAGGGGGGTCTGGATGATGCAGGGGAAGGCTGACAGGACCCTGAACGTGCTGGGGATTACAAACTTCATGTCTGCTCAGCCTGTGCCACCAGGGTTTGTGCAATGTTTCCAGAAGCACCCGACCAATCAGAGACACCGCTGTTAAAGGGGAAGCCATTTGTTGCTTGTGGCTGGTACCTGGAGCAGTGGCACCCCATGCTGGTGTACTGCCAGACATCACGGCTGTTTTCTCAGATTTTATTGTGATGTGTTATAATAATTACATATCACTGGAAAATCCAAATGTACCACAAACACTGCCATAAAGAAAAACAACGAATCATAAAAACTAACAATTCTCTTGGACGTTGTGAATGAAGGCCTAAATGAATAGTTATTAATAGAGACTCAGAATCAGAGTAAAGTCAGAGAAAAGGATGAAAACGAGGCTTGTTAGTGATGAACACAACAGTTAAAGTGGACGGTGGTGACGCTCTGCTAACTGCTAAATGCTGTATGATGTTCTGGGTCATCATTACAAACACTGTACCAACAGGTTTTATTTAAACTCATAGAACTTGGTTTTAAATCCTTCCATCCATTGACAGCGCTGACATTTCATCAGTCAAATCAACACTTATTATGAATATTAATGTGAGCGACTGATTTCAATTTGACGAGAGAGAGGGCACAATTCAATGTGGGATCAGACCTTCTGGGTCACTGATCCCCAGTTCCAAGGACGTCCTTTCACACGTACACACCTTTAAATCACAGTATCTCGACCATCCTCACTGATAATCTTATTGCAGCAGCTAACATCAGATAAGACACACACACACACACACACACACTGGACATCACCGATCGCCGAAGGAGAACTGGGACGTTACAGCAGCAACGTAAAATGTTGGTGGGAGAGTAAAAGGTAATCATGACTCCAATAAAGGAGAGACAGTGAAATAAAACCGAATAAAGCAAAACAATTAAAAATAACAGCAGAGCTTCTTTATAGTGCTAATTAAATGAGCAGCCATGAGGAGAACAAATCCCCAGAGCTATTGACATTTCACCATATTCGATATGACAGATATGACTGATTAGTCCACCGGGCAGCCTCCTCAATAATCCGCCTGCCAATCCAACGTGAACTTTAGACGAGAGGTGATGAATCACGGGACGATCCGATACCGGCCTCCCAATCCATCAGCACAGCAGTGAGGGGAGAGGGGCGGCGCTGTTGTGACTCTGGTTCGACTTGTCAGAATCAAAGTGATACAAAAGATTAAAACCAGACAGATTTGTCTGTGGTTTGGCTGCAGAAACATGATAGTGACAGAGCAGCTAAAACGCCGAATGTACGTTGTGAATAATGTACTTTTTGATGGCCATAACGAAGGTCTGGTGCTGCGTGAGGCAGCGGTTCAAACACAAAGTATTCAGAAGGCATTGGGTACAGTAGGCAGTCAGAACTTGCCAGTTGAGGCTCAGTTAGAAGACACAGCCAAGCCAATCGGACCAGGATTATCAGTGGGGGCATCTGCGCCTGAGCCAGAACCCAGTCCCAACACGTGCGTGTGAGACCAACGCAGCTAAACTGATTCTGGTCAATCTTCTTAGAGAAACAACTCTTAAAGCAACATATTTCTGCATGTGACGAGCATTAAGTTAATCACTCCTGGAAACAGCAGCTTCTGTTTTAACTAAAAATGGCAATGAAACACATACTGTGCACCAGTGACTTTGGGGAAAACAGGCCTCAATCCCAAACAAAAAATAGCAAATACAGTATGAACAAAGTGTCAGTCTGAATAATAAAAAAATGAAATGGAAAACACCTCCTATTGTCTGGCTGTTAGGACTTGTATGTTTATACGCTATTGAGTTAATTTTGCATAGCATCTCAGTGTACTTTACTAAAACATAAGTAAAAATCTCACAATCTGTTGCATCATCAACAAACACAGGGAATAAGAACCAGAATGAATAATGAAGATGAAAACAGAAAAAGGAGACTGAAACAGCAAAATTCAGTAAAAATGCAGAAAACTAACTAAAATAAGCCTCTGATTTTACAATATTACAAATATCTAACAGTTTTGTGACAATTACCACTATGAAAGAGCTTTATTACAGTTACCGGCGTCTGAAGATTCACTGAAATGATGTCCTTCAACTGGAAGAAGAATCCCTACAAAGCTTAGCAAGCTACTGATATCACCACTTTAAAAACGTTTTGAGATTTCCTTATCAAAGATATGTAAATGGAGCACACCCTTTCAGCTGCATCTAAAACAACAATATGACCAATTATTCATATTGAACAAGTACACAGAGACTGAGTGAGCAGAGCTGAACTTTCACATTTCGGTTCCCTGCAACATTTTTCTGCATAAGTGTGCTCGCTGGCCTGAAATGAAAACATCCCCCAGTCATCTTATTATTACACTTTGATAAAATAAAGCTCACCTTTAGGGAAAACATGCAAACCACCTCGAGTGCCGGGTTTTCCTGATTCTTGCATGAGAGCAGGAGTAAAGAAATGAGAGAAGCATATTAAAGCTAAAGCAGACAAACTGCCCATACCTCTATCTTCTTCCAGATATCTTTGTCTTTGTCCTGACTCTGAATGTCCTCTAGCAGCTTCTGCACAAGACACGCGCCTCCATGTCCGTCCACCGGGGGTGCTGTCACCACCACGTGCTGCTCTGCAGACGTCCGTCCCTCATCCTCTTCAGACTGTAGGTCGCTTAGCAGGCCAGACTCGATGCTTTCATCCAGTGAGGGCGCAATATCACTGGAGGAGGTGGGGCTACGGTGGCTGAGCAGGGTTTGTGTGTAAGGAAGCTGCGGGAAGGTGGGTGACAAAACGTCATGGGGAAATATTTTGGAACAACATATGTTGTGTGAAAGGATAAAACAGGCTGTTATATACCAGCGGTGGCAGAGAAGACATGTCATCCCCGCCTTCCCCCGCAGTGCTCAAGTTGTCTCCACTCTCCCCTGTGTCCCAGTCTGGGTTGAGCTCTGTCAAATCCCAGTCATCCACATCCTGAAGAGCCTCCTCGCCAGAGTCACCAGGCCTCTGGAGCACAAAGTTTTAACAAAGACATCAGCAGTCAGAGACTTATCATTATATTAATGTGCAAAACTGAATATGGTGTTAACTCGCTGGAAAGTTCCACACATGGTCAGGTAGAAAAAAGTAGAAAGGCAGGACAAAGAACCACACTGCCGACTAACCAGTGGGATGGACTGAGCCAGACTCTCCAGTTTTAGAGCGAGCATCTCCGTCTTATGGAGCTGGGCGGGGAGAGCCAGGAACTCTTCTGACCCGTACCAGTGCTCCCTGTGTGTGCTGGCCTCTGATGAAACCTGAGCAGGAGAACAGAGAGCGTACACAGTTCACAAGTGGTTATCTGATATAAACTGAATAAAAACATACTGCATGAGGAAAGTGGCTACAGAAAAGTAAGAATAAGGACTGGTGCTAAAAAGACATGCTTGCTTCATGCATCATATTGTCACTGGGTCAAATGACACCAGGAGTGTAAAAACTAACAGATACAATCGGGAAAATCAACACAAGATTCAGAGAAATGGTTACATCAGTTCACACAACAGATTTAAAATAACTTTATCATTTCAGTAAACCTGGTGTGGCCACACTCTCTCCTGCTGTCTGAAATCACATATGTCCATCCACTCATTTACAAACACATAACCTCTCCAAACTCCTCTGCTCACCTTCTGCCCCTGGTGCTTCACAATCCACACTGCCATCTTGCCAGGAGGCGGTCGAGGGTCCGACTCCTCTCCAGATGCCTCCACATCTGAGAAGAGGAGCTGCTCCCTCATGGGGGAAGGCAACGGGGAGTCAGAATCCCCCTCGCTGTATGCATTTCTCTCATGCGGTGTCCCATTTTTTTGTTTTGACATTTCATCCTGAGACAGTGGGTCCAGGAGAGGTAGGGGGGCGTTGGCGTTCAGTCCAGCCCCAGATGGGCTCCTCTGGTTGGTCAGTGCCTCTGAGCATCCTCCCTGTCTGGAGCTCACATGGTTTCTCTGGAGGCCTCTCCTGTTCATGACCTGTTTAGTTAAAGTGGTAAATGTGAGTCTGTTTTACAGGACAAACACAGTAGAGGAAGAAATAAAGGTGGAACTGAACACCAAACCTAACAACCTAACACTCCTTCTGTAAGGACGAGCCAAGTGGTGGAGGACTACATGGTGGTAGCACATCTTCATCAGACAAAAGCAGCACAGTTTGGGTTGAACGGTGTATAAAAAAAACTTTCAAAAGATCATATGGAAACTTAGGAAACTGCACACTGACTTGAGGCTGAGGAGCTAACCCATGGTTTCAGTCAGGAAAGCCCTCCTTTCAGAAGGAAAGCATTTTTTAATCAATTAAACAGAACAACTTCTAGGTAAAATTGCCCTCCTTGTACTAAAACAGATACATATACAAAAACAACAACTGCTATAGCCCCCCTCTGTAGCCTGGAGCACTTGGTACAACCCGAGTTTCCACCTTTGATAAACACAGTTGGATTCTCCCACTTCCTGTTCGGCAGTCAGCCCTGTACCTGCAGGTAACAGGAGCAAACACTTGCTAACTGTTATTTAATCTATCGGTCAATAAATCTCAATCTCAATGCATTGCAATGCTCAACTGGAGCCAATTCTACTATAAGCTAAGGCTCCAGTAAGTGCTATGAAATGTCATATATAAAGTATCAGGGGGTTCAACTGGTCTCTGCTGGAGTGAGCAGGTAGCATCCAACTGTTTGTGTTTCACTCTGGTCAAATGTTTGTTAATGGCCTGTTCTGTTTGGAAAAATAAAAGACAATTACAAATCCAAGAGAGACAAACCTGCAGGTTCTCGCAGGACTGTGAAACGTTTTCTGGATAAACAGAGTCCAGCTCCAACCAGAACTTGGAGCGGTCTGGAGGATCCATGAGCGAGGGGGTGCTTCGGCTCAGCTCGGCCTGGGACTGCTGCGCAGTGAGTGGGCTGACCTTCTGGAGGCCTCCCCTCGAGTCCTCCACCCAGGCTCCTCTGTCTGAGAGCAGAGCAGCTCTCTTAGGAAGCGACGGCTGTGTGGGTGACACCTCGGTGCTTTGGCTCACACCCTGCAGAAGGCGCTTCACACTTTCTTTGTGACTGGACGTGCCACATTGCATTGTGGGTAAAACTGATGGAGAACTATTATAGTTAGTTGCGTCACCAGGCGTAGTGAGTTCAGGTAGACTGTTATGAAGTTTGTGGTTTGACAGGCAGGGTCCTTCACTCTCCACTGAAGCCGCTTCTGAATCTGGGCCTTGGGCTCGGTCAAGTGTCGGCGTCTGGGGGGGGTCCTCGTGGTCTGGCTCTGTTACTCGAGCCTCAGGCTCATCACTGGGGCTGTAGTCACTCAGCTCAAAGGCGGTGATGCCACAGTCTAAAGAGAAGTAGTCCTGGCTGCAGCGAATGGTCAGCTGACCACAGTCATCCACCTCCGTCAGGGCGTCCAGACGAGTCTGGAGAGAAGGAATTCATCACTTTAATACGGGGCGTTTTTCTGACCAGTGACAATGAGGCGGTTTCGTCAGAAGTTTGATCATTCCATCAGTTGTGATTAAAAGACATGAAGTGGTTCTTTTACCACTGGAGTGCACCCACTTCCCTTGTTTTGGGGAAATAAACGCTCAAGGTTCATGGCAGCTACAGATAAATACAGAGAGAGAGTTTTTTATGGGTGTGTGCTGTTACCTGGTGCTGGTCCTGGCTGAAGGCCTGCAGGATGTCAGTCTGGCGGGTGTAGTTTCCGTTGGAGTCCTGCAGGCCCTGCAGCAGACGCTCCTTCAGGACCAGAACTGAGACTCTCAGCTGGTGCCACAGCAGCTGCACCGCCCTGAACCACACAGGACACAACACCACCGCCTTTTATTGACAGCTCGTCCACATAATCATCTAATAATAATGAATAAATCAGATATTAACCCTGATTGATGTGGAACAGAAATAAAGAATTGTGTGCAGTTTAACAGATCTCCAGTCTCAAAGGTACTTTTACTTTATAATATGGCGCAGTATTTTCTGCATTTCATCTTTTTTATTGCAGAAAGATATTAGCTTCCCATATTTATGAGTGCACTGATTACATGTTTAACTGCATTCACAGTCTTGTTGTTTCCTTCTTGGTGTGACAACAAAGGTGCATTCAAATCATCTAAACATACAGTACGACTAGAAATTTAAAATGTCCCATTCTTATGGTGGTGATAATGCAGAGAAGTTAACAGGTGAATATTTTATTAATACACCAAAGAATAAATCCATATCGCCTCGTGTTTGTTTTAGAGCATTTTCTGTTGAAGTGAAGGAGACTCAAAGAGCCTCATTACACAGAAAACAGTCAAACAAGCAACAATTTACTTGAAACAAAAACCGTTAAGGCACCACAGGAGACAGGCCCCGTCCTGATAAGCACCATTCAAGACTGGAAGTGTCTACTCTCATCATGCCGCGACTCACCTGATGTCAACAATGATGTTGACAGAGTAGGAGAGCAGTTTCAGGGAGAACTCTGTCTCCAGCAGGGCGTGAATCTGCTCCACATGGTCCGAGATGTCCTCGCAGATGTCCTGAAGTCGCAGACATGAAAACAGAAGAGAAACATTACAAAAGTGATAACATGCCACAAAACAGTGAGTAAACAAACACAGTAAAAAGCCCCACCGGATCCCAGTTACACCAGTATGTATAACAGTGTAAATCTACAGGAGCCAGTAGAGAACAACAACTGCAGCAGGAAAAGCAGAAGTGATGAAGATGTGCGACACCACATTTCCAGTTTTAAACATGAGTCAGTTTCATGTGGGATGAGTTCCAGGTTTATATGTAAAAACACAACGAGCACGTTCTGCCTGTCGGGGCTCAGCGCCGTCTCCACAGCACACCCAACACCGGCTGCATCAGATATTGCTGAACTAAATTCAGATGCTGTAAAACTGCAGAGACAGACAGATGGACTCCAACGGGAAAGCACCGAGCAAAAATATCAGCTCTGACTTTAAGAAACGTGTAAGATGCAGGCTGCTTCTCCCTGCTAGAGAAGGGTTAATACAACACACATTAAGTTAAGACAGAAGAAGAACTATGACTTCCAGTATAAGCATTTCATTTGAAGTGCTGATCATAAGGAGGAGAGGACTATCATGAGCTTTACATGTGTTGTTAGATTCAGATTTCCAGTGTCTATGCTAACCTAGCTTAACCACATTCACCTTCATGCCTGTGTTCCAAAAATGGAAAGCAGTTCCCAAAACGTGGTTAAACAAACACAACAAACTTGAACTTCAACCTGTACTACACAGTTTTAAATGTCAGGGTTTACGATGCTCTCACTATCTGTTATTTTAGAACTTTAGAACACAACTACTCCTGATAAATGTTGTCGTTGCTGCCGTTTGTCTGAAATTTGTTTTGGTGCCTAACAGTGACAACAAACATGGGGCAGCAGACTAGTGAGCAGAAAGTTCACCCTGTGCACCTTTACATCACACATGAATGTCACACCTGGGCATCACAATAAATACCAAGTTAAATATTAACACAGGGTTTGTTGTATTAACGTCTCGTTTCACTCACATGTTGCTGCTATGCAAATAAACTGAACTAAGTCAAGCTAAAATTAGACGACCTTTAAAGAAAGCAGGTGACCCAGCTTCAGACCCTTGACAGATACTTTACATCCACCTCGGGACACTGAGTCACCGGCTCCTCCATGGCCACCTGCCTGACAACACAACCCCTCCCGCCCGGCATGCGAGAATGTAGGTCACACACGCTGCCAGCCTGGCTCATGCTAGCTTGGCTAACGCCATGACCTGCTGAGCACTGTTCCAAAATAAACCTGTCACTACTGTAAGTGGGGCTGCAGCTGCCTGCTGCCTGCACAACCACTGCAGAGCTTCTCACAACACCTGTGTGAGTGCAGAGCTGGACTAACTGTTTTGCCTCCCTCCACTGTGCTCTGGCTCAGGCTGACCCTGGACCATACGCGTCAGAGAGATTTGGCTAGCTTTGAGCCAGTCTACATCTGGCATGAGCGCAGAAACCAGATGTGCTGTATTTAGGATTCTGGCTACCTCTGTGGGTAGCCGACCAAACATGGGCCGACAGCACCAAACAGCAGACAGACAATGTTAAAAACTGGCTTGGAAAAACGTGGAACATCCAGCAGGTAAAGGGCCAGATGTTATTGTGAGGAGTTGGTGAAGATCAAGCTGAGCTAAAAGGAGCAAGAGCATTAGATTTCCAATCATCAGATGAACACACAGCTCCATATTCAAGTGTATATGACTGTGTTTGTTGGATGTGCAAAGCTGCTTTTCTGCTACAGGAAATTACTGCATTACTGCCCTGTAACCTGGAGGTTCCCCACTACAGGAAATTACTGCCCTGTAACCTGGAGGTTCCCAGAACCTGAACCTGTACGGCAAAGGTGGTCAGATCTGCCTTGATTTCCACTGTATTTCACAAACTGGGAAGAATCGGACACTGAAAACACTTCAGACATGTTATTAATAATGTAACAACGAGACAAAGGTTGCCATTTCTCTATTTGGTGCTTGCTGAAATTTAGCTCCTGGAGCAAAAGCAGAACCTGGTGAAAACCGGTACAAGTTCAGTTACAGGTCAGGAAGTTCCTGCAGTGGTCTACAACTAGTCCCTGTGGTAAAGAAATGAAAGTGAAAGCAAGGCCATTCACCCATTGTGTATTGTGCTTTGATCTGTCCCAGCAGAGCAGTTAACATCCACTAGCGTCCCTGGAGACACCGAGAACTCGTCACGTCTTCCTTCATTAAGACATCTGTAGTAAAGCTGAGCTTCGTGCAAAGCTTTTACCTCACAAATAAAGTCACAACTGACAGGACAACGCTGCTTCATCAGAGCTGCCCCGCTGGGATCAAGAACAGTCCCAAGAGGATGTGCACGCACACACCTAATAGACAAAACTGTGCACACACATACACAGCTTAAAGACATACACATGCTGACTAGGCACTGCATTGGTTTTGCTTGATGTGAAAAATGGTCACATTGTAAAAATCAAGTTATCACCAGGTGAACAAACGGTTCGTTCTCATCAAACACAAAGTGTAAATGACAGATGGCAGCACATTAGTTGTCCTGAGTCACAACTCCTGTGAACTGCTCTGTTAATAGTTGCACTAGAAACAACCAGTCAGTGTTTAGACACACTTTCCCACTCGTGTCACTGGCAAAGTGCATCTAACCCATTGACTCGTAGCGCATGTGTCCTCCGACTCCGGGTGTCTCCTGGTTTCAGGTGGCTGCCGACAGATATCCAGACTCACAAACAGCAGGAGAAGCTGAACTGGCGTGCAGACTCTTCTGCTCCATCTGAGCTCAAACTGATGATCACAGCTGAAGTCTGTGTTTACTTTATGCATCTGGTACAGACAGCCCACGGCCAAGTGACACAACCTGCGGCCTTTTTTATTATTGCTCAACTATCTTGCACATGAAGGTCTAAAAATATGCAACTTTCAGACAAGTTTTAATCTTCCTGCAAAACTGCAGGAACACACATCAAGACAATAACAAGGGGACAAAGTCAACACACAGAATCCTGAACGTTTCACACTCGTAGAGGCAAAAAGCTGAGAAGACAATGAGGCCGCGAGGAGCATTTTTAACACTTTCACGTTCAATTTGACTCGTGGTTGATTCCCTTTAAAGGGCTCTGCTGCCCCGAGCATGTGTCTTTATACAGTATACAAGCTTACTAGCACTGAATTTCTGCCTGTGTGTGCGTGAAAGTACACGTTTACTTCATTTATAAGGCATACTTGGAATCACACATTTCTATAACACATTTCTGCACCCCAGTCACGGAGGGTTGGGACACGACCGGTCAGTTGCAGAGTGCAAACATCCAGCGCAGCTTCTAATTGCCTAAAACCAATGTGAAGCAAGTCGACCTGGGCTTCGGCTCCAATCTCAGCTCAGCCTCATCACCGCGGACATCAAGGGATTCAGAGAGGCCGCGTTGAAACCGCCTGTGACAGCTCAGCCTCATCCACGCACCCTTTCGATCTAATAACCTTCAGCTCCACCACTTCAGCAGCGTTTCACCTTGGACATCAAATACTCTGAGCTCCTTCTCCTTGTGGAGTATTCAAATGAAGTGGCTTCAAAGATGAACGAGACCCACTGCTGTGATACAAAGACTTTTTACAGTAATGAGTTCAAACTGGTAGCTTCTATGAAAATACTCCAAACTGTGCCTGCTTGTCTGACAGTGTGTTCACGGCCGGCGTGTTCAGGGACAGTGATCTGAATAACCTCAGCTTGGAGAGGAGAAGGACACCAAAACAAACACGGAGGAAACCAAACTAAAACAAAGAACCAAAAGGCAAATGGCTCCTTTTATGATATTACTATTTTAAGAACATTTCCAGGATTGACAACAGATCTAAATTTCTAGGTCTATGTTCTAATTTCCTGTGCAGTCCAGCTTTTATTGCAAAGGCTACTGCATCATTCAATCACTTTTATGGACCTGCCAAGAATAGCCACCCTACTACTAAGCACGGGGATGTTAGCAGACGCCTACTGCGTGCAAACATGACATGAGGGTCACCTGTATCTGCAGGGTTTTCCATTTTGTAAACTATGTTTGCAGCAAAGTTTTGTGGGATCGTAAATGTCATGTTCTGAATATAAGTGATGCATTACCTGTTGCAGAAAGCAAAACAAGCTCAAAGTCTGTTTCTTTGTGACTTCAGTATCACAAAACCTAACTTTTTTTTTTTAATAACAACTCACTTAACTTGGTAACAAATATCATTTCCTTACCAAAACATCCTCCACTGGCACTGATGTTTAACTTACAAGTTTCTAAAAATGATCATATGAGAAACCCCTGACAAAGCTCACAGACCAAATCTTCATTTGGAAACGCTGCCAAACTGTGTTTGTGCAGCCGTGTAATCAGCCACCCTTTGACTTTTGCCTTCTTCATTTAGGCGACAGTGAGCGTCTAAACAGCCACCACTCAGCAGGGCAGAGAACAGCTCAGCTCCTTACCTTCCCACACTGTCTGACGGTCTGTTTTCAGTTCGCTAATTCAGAAATCTCAATCCATCGTGCACAAAAATGTCCCTCAGGTGTGAACACTGTAAAAACAGTCAGAAAGTTAAAGACTGTCTGCAGTTAGAGCAGCTTGAGGTTTCTCTGTCCAAGCACCAAACACACTGTGTGAGAAAGGAATGCACATATGTGTTTGTGTGTGTGTGTGTTGGTGACCTGCTTCTTGTGTGGGGGTGTTAGGGAGAAGCGGGGGTGACAACAGTTGGGGAGGCTATTTTCAGACCAGCCTCACACGCCCCTCTCAACACACACACACACACACACAGATTGCAGCTGCTTAGATGTTTAGAAAACTAAACATGCACTTTTCACCAACAACCTTCTGAAGATGCACATCTGTGACCGTCAAACACTGATCCAGGTGTTTTCACTGTGAAGCCCCTTTCAGAGAATCTCATGGTGATTTAACATCCAAGTCTCATGTCTGAACAAAAGCCTGTGTTACTTTTAGTGACTTTCACTCTCACTCAGACCCAGTAACCGTGCACGTTCAGTGCAGCACACGTCTAACATGGACAGTGCCAGATTAATGTACAGGCTGCAGCAGGAGCAGCAGCTTCAACACGCAGAGATAGAAATGGGCTTTATACCACTAACAACATCAGTGTGATAAACTAAACATCTCAATCTTCATCCTTTATGCACAAAGACAAGAACATCGGTTTAATAAACTATAAAGTAACACATGTAAGTTGTTCCGACAGCAACAGAACAGAAAACACGTATAACCAGAAACCTGTCGCATGCTGTAAATATCCAGCAAAACGCTTTATGTACAACATGTGAGTGAACAGGGATAAAGTGAGATTCCAGCTTAGCGTCCTGTCATTCGGAGGACGAGCTCTGTGAAGTAGGTCTGCAAAGGTTGTTCGAGGATGTTTCTCTACGATGGCTTTCTAGATAAATATATACACCATTGACAGAGATGACCAGCCCACTCTGAAGGTTCACATGAGTTCATGGTTTTCAGTTGGTATCAAACATGTGAATGCTCTGTGATAAACGGAGCCCAACCTACAACAACACTGTGGTAAGAAGGTGGCAGGAACCAACCTGTTTCTGGCTTCCAGAGAAAAACCACACAACCTTAACTTCACTGTTTTCAACATGTTCTTTAAAAGAAAGACATTTATCAAGTCAGGATGTTTGTAGCATGTCATTGTATTAGTGGATTCACTCTAAGATGCAGCAGTCACTAAGGCTTTAACAGCTAAACAGGTTTTTTAATTCACACGCGATGCAGCTTTATCCTCCTTCTGGAAATGTGAATCTAAAAGACTGATGAAGAGTCCTCTGAAGTGTCCTTTCACACACATAAACAGAGTAGCAACACTCTGACCCACTTTCTCTTCGTCTGAACCGCGACAGCCGCCAAGTGTGACAACTGTGAGGAGGGGAAAGGACAGAAAGAGAAGCGATGGCTATTTCCTGGAGAGACAGTATGTTTCACCATTAACATAGTAGTAAATGTCAGACTCCCTCTCCCTTTGGGTTCAGCTGTTTTAGACATTCTGTAAAACCTGCATGGGACCAGACTTTCAGCCCAAAAACCAGACCAGGACTGTTCAACAAGTCCTCCACAGTCACCAGCAGAATACGCCATCTGTCACTGCCTTCAAACGAGATGCTAACAGTTCCCTCAGCTACTACTTTCTACTTTCCTTGCCTCCTCCAACCTTCGTTCCTCCCTTCCTGTACAGTAAAATCTATCCCTCCATGCTGAGAGCTGTTCCCAGGATTCCTGGCGTAGCAGCGACGGTGACATCAGGAGACAGAAATAGCCCGGCAGCCGGCAGAGAGAAGGACGGCCTCTGCTGCTTCTGGACTGGTTAAATAAGCTCTCTGATTGGAATCAGAGCTACAGATCACGTGCACTGCAATAAATTAATAACTTCATACATTAAAAAGAACCTCACCATGTTTGTCTGCCGAGTGTCTGGTCTATTATTTCACAGAACCACAGATTTAATTTACTTTTTACATGTATTTTCAAATGTGACAGCAGTTTGAAGGGAGCTCCTTGGTGTGCTGTGAATTATTAAATGACTGCTGCATCTGTGTGCACTGATCAAACATGTGTGTGTGTGTCTGTGTGTGTGTGCACATGTTTGTGTTAAAATATAAATGTACAGCCTCTCCCTGTCAGAGCAGCCCTGGTCATTCTCCATGCAGCTGTTGCACAACGCCTGCAGCCGGATGCTAAGAAAGGCTGAGAGGCCGGCATGCCAACACACACACACACACACACCGAGTGGCTGCATCACTATAATCGTGTCCTACACTCGCATTGTGGCAAGGTCAGGTTATAGAAAAATGCCCTGCAGGCAAGCGCATTATAAATATGACATGAGGGGAAGAGAGCGACCCAACGAGAGAGGAAGAGAAGGAGAGGATAAAAGACTGAAACAAAGCGGGTAAAGAGCAGCGAGGACAGGATGAAGGAGGAGAGAGATCACCGGAGGCATGAATCCAATTTCAAACAGCGCTCTGGCGATCTGTCTGCTCCCATCTCTCCCTCTGTCTCCGAGCACGCCGCCCACCATGGCTGCAATTAAGTCGCATACTTTGTTCTGTTCGATCTGGATGCACAGTGTCGAGGTAACGTCCAATCAGACTCTCAGTGTGCAGCTACGATCCCCGACAGGGTGAACCCAGGTCTGCTGGGCCTCAAGGAGTTCATTATCTAAACACTGACATCAGCCACTGATTATACTAAAGAACTTTATCACAAACGCAATCACTCGCCGGCTTCCAAACAAACTGTTCATCTTA
>NW_018127995.1:864733-877677 GCF_001952655.1 Monopterus albus
GGCTGGAGCGCTTGAGGTCGGCTCCGAAACACTGAGCACTGACTTTCTACAGTCCTGTGGTCACAGTTAAGCTGCCTGAGTTTGGTACCGTGGTGTCAGTACGAAGCCCAAACCAAAAACCTGCCAAACAAACTATAGTCAGACACCCCCAGAACGACCAGGTGATCAAATACAGTGGTTAGTTTTTACTTTTCTGAAATAATCAAGTTATTTGTTGGTTTTATAACTATTGCTAAGTGCACTTCTTTTCTGTCACCTGTGAGCAGTCAGAACTGACCCTGTCAGTGGTACAGGTATGTGGACCAGCCTGTGCTGCAGCACGACGAGAGCAGCTGACAAAAACAGATACCTGTTAACCAAATCTATCTCATTGCAGTCAAACATCCTCACAGACATGATCATAACCCATCGTCTCTTGCTGCAACAGGCTCTGTGCATGACTGTAGTCTGCTGACGTCCGGTTCTGATGCGGCTTATGTGCCTGTTTCCGGTAAAGCAAAACTAACATCAAATAATCAATAATGAGCCACAAATATAATTAATGAATATAATCTAGAGTGTCCACATATAACAGCAGAGTAAACGTGGTTCACATGACCATTGTGGTGTTCTAGTTTGCTTTAATTCATGCTGTTACTCCAAATTGATCAAATATATGCACTTGAATAAAAGACAAAACGTCTAAAGCATCAGAAAAGAGTGCTTTGAGGTGTTTGTATTAAACGGCCCTGCAGTGAGTATCTGTGAACCATTCCTCCACTCTGTTGTAATGCAGAAGACTGACCACTGGATGGGGCTGTCAACCAGGGGAGGAGCGTTCATCATCAGCTGCTCAGGAAGCCTCCACCTGTTTGTCCTTTACTGCCCTCATCAGTATTATTTAAACATCCACAACATGCAGCCGTCATCAGTCTTATTGTTCAAGGATTCTGCTGTTAGAAGGTAAAACTAGTTTGCAATAGATCACACAAGTTTTGTTCTTCAACTACAAACAATAAACTTTTTTTCTGGAATAAAAAAAATGAAGCTGGACATCTGGACTGACTGCCAGGTGCTAAAGTTGTACTTCACCACCCTGACTGAGTCTGACTGTGTGACAGCTGACGTTTACTGCGGATCTGACACCAACATGAAGTGAAGAGGTGAGAACAGATGCAGGAGGAGTCACTTCTGCTTCTGCCTTCCAGCTCTGACTGAACTGAAGCTTCCTCCCCTGCCCTTGCTTTACTGTCTACGTGCCCTTGAACTGAAGTGCTCCCCTGCCCTTGCTTTACTGTCTACGTTCTGACAAACTGCTGAATCTCAGAACATGAAGGACAGAAGATTTGATGATTATCATGTCAACAATGACAAAGTCCGAGTGATAGATAAAATTTCATGTTATCTGAAAGTCAACAGAGCCAAAGTATATGTCACAGCAGAATAGATTTGAAGTACTGTACTGATTAGAAATCATGAGGGTAAAACCAGAGCTGGAAAAACTGCAGAGTGAACCCAGGTGGTCACAGCTATGCATTACTGTTTTTAATGTTTAAAAACAAACCCTGGTTTTTGGTTTTCTAAAAAGCATCTCAGTCAGAGCTGGGCTATAAAAACACTACCTGCAGCACCATAACGTTTATTTCCTCTCCTTTTTATTAGTTCTTTGGCGTTCTCACCACCAGAGGGCGCCACCAGTTCATCTTCTAGGTGAAGAGTAATTTAAGCCCTCATGACAACCTTGTCTTTGCTGACTTTGCTGCAGTGATGTGCACGTGTACTCCAGGACTCCAGCCTGGTGTTGGGCTTCTCCTTAAAGAGACAAATTTGGGTACATTTTTATGAAGTTCACTAAATTCTTTCCCAGATTAGGAAGAAGAAAATCACAATGCTGCAGCTGGACAACATGAATTTTGGACAATATTACTTTATTATTACTTTATTTATCCTAAATATCTTCTAACTGGTCAGAGCTGCACTGCTCATTTATGGTCATTCACTTCTGCTTTCTCTCTAACTGTAACCAGCTCTTGTTTTCTATGTGAGTGAAGATGTAAACAAGTGGTAGCAGCCTGAAGTGTGTGCGTGACCAAGAAACCCCACGAGCAGCAGCCGTCTGACAAAGAGGAAACATCTGAGTCACTGTAGTTAAAAATACGCACTCATCATGCTTCTAAACAATAAAACAGCGTCTTTATGAATGAGGAAATGGGTCTGGAAATACAGGTCTCTGTCACTTGCGCAATGTGACGACACAGTTCAGAGGCAGTGCAGGGAGCTGAAACAGTGCTGAGGAAGATTAGTTTCATAGAAGAAGAAATGAGGGAATCAAGAAATTAGACCAAACAGGTAAGGAGCCAGCTGAGGTGGCTCGGGCATCTGTTTTGGATGCCTCCTGGGCGCCTTCCTAGGGAGGTGTTCCGGGCATGTCCCACTGGGAGGAGGCCCCAGGGAAGACCCAGGACACGCTGGAGGGACTATGTCTCTCGGCTGGCCTGGGAACTGGAGGAAGTGTCTGGGGAGAGGGAAGTCTGGGCATCTTTGCTTAGACTGCTGCCCCCGCGACCCGGTCCCGGATAAGCGGAGGAAAATGGATGGATGGTAAGGCTGCAGCTAACAGTTATGGTACCGTAGGGTAAAATAAATGCATCACAAACGCCCAGAAACAAAGGTCATGTCTTCAAATATGCAGCCAACGGTCCAAAGAAGAGGTTCACATCACAGGATACTAAAGGAACCAGGAAGTAAACGTATTTAAGAAGCTGGAGCCAGAGGACTGTGGCATTCTGTCTTAAAAAATGACTTGAATTATGACTGATGACTTCAGTTGTCAATATAAACATTCTCTGTGTGTAACCGCTGCAGCTCTTCACATGTTCAACATTGAAATTCTGGTAAATATGTGGAGTAAAATATGCTATAAAGTATGGAATATTTCCATTTGACAGAATGGTACAGAAGCAATGAGACATCGAATGAATACATATTCTTTCAAAAGCATATGAACTAACTTGCAGAATGTGTATAAAGGAATGAATAGTGTTTTTGCAGGCTACATAAAATAATCCACATCGGTATCAGTTTGGTGTGTCAAACGGTCATTTTTTCAGTCTTCAGATTAGCTCAGACACAAGCGTTGGTCTAACAGGCCGTGGAGAGAGGACGAGGATTATGGGAAATTCACTGCCTGAAGTCAGACAGCTGAATCAGCTGATGTTCTACTGTCTTCAATACACATCTGCATATACTGCAGTGAGCAGCTGTCCTACTGACTCTGGACACAACAAGGTCTTTGCATCCACGGTGCGAGAAGCCTTCTCAGCATTCACTGGCAGCCATTTCAGAGGGCTGGAGAATTTAAAAGATCTAGAACAGTTTCTGGTGCCTGAAACCTGATGCAGCGCTGTATTTATTTTTAACTCACTACTGTGAGTATATCTGATGCGTTAGGTGGAGCAGCTTTTACATTCATTTAAGCAGAACACTCGCTGACAAAGACACTCGGTGTGTATTTGCACAGTGTCTGGGTGCAGTACTGGACAGTAAAGTCCTAACCACCAAGCGATCAGAGACCCAGGGGACACTCTGAAGAACAAAACACAAAAACTGAAGCTAAAAGCAGACTGGCAGCAGCAAACCCAGTGTCTGTATGCTGGTTAACTGATGTGGTAGTGACTGGGTTTCCATAAACAGCGCTTTGGTGTGGACAGTGACGTGTGTGCGCACTGCACCCTGGCACACTGAACAAACCAGGTGATGTCAAACTCCTGTAGATTGGTGTCACACTGATGCACCACGTTGATGAGGTGGAACAACAGTCGCCCAAATAACCACAACAAAGTGTATGTGTCTACCTTGAGCTGCACCAGGTGGACGTCCACGTGTCTGTTGTCACCGTCTTGTACCACAGAGTGCGAGAGCTGCGTGACTCTGTCGCTGGTGGCTCGCAGCCATGTCTCGATCTCTGGCAGGTGGAGCACCACCTTCCAGTCGGCTCCAGTGTGGAGGGGTGGAGGCTTCTTTGACCTGAAACACCACAGACGGTCTTGAAGCTGCACTAATTTTATATAAACAGTAAGTCAAAAATAAAAATCAAAGATAAGTTTCTCATCAAGGCTGATCTGTCACCTCTGGGAGGGGTCTCGCCCCAGGTGAGGTCCTCCCCCAGAGAGGCTGACTTGGCTGAGGTCAGGTCCCGGCGAGGAGGCCCCGTCCTCAGACTGACCCAGGCAGAGAGGGACAATGGAAACAGTGGAAGAGGAGGTGGCGGTGTCAGGGTCCAGGATCGGGGTGATGGGGGTGATGGAGGTGATCATCGGGGACAGTGGCTCGGGGGCCACAGGTGAGAGAGCTACGATGCTCATGGTACAAGACAAGGCCAGATTTCCTAATGTGAGTGGACGAGCTTCACTGGAGGAAACTGGAGAAAAGGAGAGAGAGAGAGAGAGAGAGAGAGAGAGAGAGAAATATGCAGAGGTCAAAAAATATAAAGATTCAGACACTGAACAAATTAGGAAAGAAAACAAGAATGAGGAGAGGATGGAAGGAAAGAAAGAAAGGAAGGAGCACACGGTAAGGTCAAAGGTAGGACAGAGGACATTTATGAAAGGTTATAATGAAACAAAGGACAGAATGACATCATGTGTGTAACAACATGTCAGTGACTGTCCTCACAAGTACAGAACTACACATGTGCATTGTAACCGTCTATTTTCTGGTCTGGAGGAGACACGAGCTGGAAACCAGTGCATTGGAGGAGGCAGTGCTGCTGCTGCTCTTCAGGCTGTGGACACACACACACACACACACACACACACAGCCACTACATCCAGTAACAAAAGCTCATACAGATGCAAACCTGCATCCAAACCACAGCGCGCACAGCAGTGTGCAGACTGAACACAAGTTCGAACAGCTTGCAACACGAGAACTAAATGTTAAAACACGGAAACCTTCATCGGTAAACAGGGCTGCAGCTACAGTACCACTGAGGACACGAAGGTCAGGCCCTGGGTAGTAGTTGTGTAGTCTACAACCATACACACATCACTTCGGACCTTTCTTGACTAAATATCTTATAAAAAAAAACCTATTTCAGCTAAATGCAGCTGCAGAAACAGTATTAAGTCCATTACATGTTTGGAGGCAGGAGAACTAATTGTAATGAATAAATAAAATGTGTCAGATAGCTTTTTGGTTGTCAGTCCAACTATTCCTGTGGGGGTGATGCTGCAGTAGGGGGATGTGGACTCATTTTATATAACAGTAAACTGAACACTGGCTGTACTACACAGGTTCAACAGCACAGTATTAAATGTGAATGCAGCACCTATTAAATCCATTTAGATCAACTTTCTAACAGCTCAAACTGAAAGGTTTACTTGAGAGCTGTACAGAACATGGGGGTCGTTTTGTTTCTCTCCAGCACTGCAGTCAAACTGATTCTTGTTGTGGCCGAAAGAAAATGTTTTTACATCAAATATGAACCGACTGAGACCAAAACTGAACACGAAAGGAAATCAAGGTTTTGGATGTCAATTATAAAATGGTTTAAATTAGAATATTTAGATTTCAAACTAAAAATAACCTTTGTCTCTCTGCTTGCAGTTTGTCCTGTAAGGCCTGGATGGAACGGGGGGAAGATGAAGAGAACGTCTGCTGTGGACCCCAGAACCCACTGAGGTCTCTGTGGAGGTTCCCTCTGGGTCTAACCGTGCCAGACAAAACACACCAACTCTGATCTGGTGCGACTCTTTCAAACAGAGAGAGAACGAGCTCTGAAAGACAAAGTTCAGTATCACAATAACAATGTAAAACCAAGTGAAACAGAATCTGATCAAACCTGCCTTGCATCATTTAAAAACACCTGCTTGTAAACAAGCTGTGCAATAGGAAATGGACTAAAGCGTGTACAGCAGTACAGAGTACGGCGTATACGTCAGAAGACGTCCGTCCAGTCATGACAGAGCATGTAAATTACCTGCTCGAGACACGAGACACCCCCAGAACTCCAGCACCAGCCGACTACTTTGTCTCCATAAGCGTTAGGCTTTTAAACATTTTTCAGTGCACTGGTCTCAGACTGGTTCTCAGAAAGGCAGAAAAATACAGGACAAAAACACTTTCACACTGAATTTAAAGATGTAATATCCCCATATTAAAAAGACTTTTAAAGCATGGCTGGATGACAACAAACTCTCTACTTGTCGTTCCCTGTTTGTCTCCTCCAATCTTCCTTTCCCTTCTTGTCCACTCACTCTGTTTCCTCTCTCTCTCTCCCTGACATTCAGGCTGTCACAGCATGGCACTGCACACACACTGCCCATGTGTGCATCCTCCCCTTCACCCCAGCTGTGTCTCAAAATCCTTTTAAGCACCACCAGATGCAGCAAGCACACAAATAAAATGTTTTATTCATATTGTTATCTGAATAAAATATGCAACAAGCTCCCAGTTCATCCTGTCTGCTGGTTTCACCAACATAAAACCTGACAGACAGCAGCTTCATGGGGAAAATAACAACAAGAAAAAAATCTCTCTCATTTATTCTCTTAATTAAAAGATGGCATCTGTTGTGCAGAGAAGGCTGCAGGTACAAATCAGGAATATGCAAACAAATGTAAATTTGGCAGGTGATCCAACCTGCTGAAGTCCTCGTTCATCTCTGTGATCTTACGGGGTTAAATTAGTTTTCAACTAAAATAAACTCATGAATAAAATCAGAATCAGCTTTACTGGCCAAGTATGTCTAAACACACAAGGGGTTTGACTCCGGTACAAAATGTGGCTCCAACTTAAGTAACTGAGCTACAACATTTGGCACAATGGTACGTAACTAATTCTTTACTTTGAATGAAAGTAAGAACTTCTAACTTGTAGTGAAAAGAAAGGAATGACTGGTTTATGGCTTTTTAGAGTAACGGCCTCTGGAATACTGCAACCAGGGCACATGTTTAATTAGATACAAGCTATAGAGCCACAATGCCAAAATGTCAATCAAATTAAACAACCGAATAAAGTCAGTTGTTTGCAGCCCCATTCACCAAACAATAACGACAGTGGTGATCATCGTCTAAAGTTACAACTTTAACTGTTAACATCTCACACAGTCCAAAAACACATGCACACGCCTCTGTTTACTAGCTCAGTTCAATGACCAAAGAAAAAAGTAATGACGCCCGTGCATTCAAATACATCCAACACACTGGCTGGGTTTTGATTTTGCCTTCCTGTTTCAGTGTGTGAAATCTCTCCCACACACAGGGAGACAAAGTGGCCAGCAGCAGGAAGTGGCAGTGTGTGATCGATCAGCGTTAGCAGCAGAACAAAAACCAGGCAGTGATGAACTCCACCTGCCCGACAGGACTAATGATGGTAACCCAGTTCAGCCGAGGACGGGTTTATTTAAGTCTAAGTATGAACAAGCTTTCGACAACGGAGACCATAAAGATCGAGGTCACATCCAATCCGTGTGTTTTGCGACCCGGACATCAGAATGCAGCGTCACCGCTGCATCCAAATAATTTCTCACATTCACACACTAACTTTGTGCAGCAGGCTGCAGCACTAGCAGGAGGAAAGCATGGAAAGACCTGAGGTAGGCCTTACTTTAGGCACTGATCCATTCAAATATGGATCCCGAAACCAGGACGTCTCTACTAATAAATGCACCTTTGACATTTAATCAGTCCACCAGCACTTAGACCGACTCCTCTGATGTTCAGACACCATCGTTCATAAACTCTGGATGGAGCTGCTCATTGGCACCCAGTGTGCGCAAACTGCTCAAGCTGAAAACATCATTCATTTTAATGAAAAACACCAGATTCACTCACATTCACTCCAGGTTTCATAGGACTTAATGAGCTCAAGCTCACCAATAAGAGTTCCACGGTTTCCTGCCAGGGCTCCCGTGAAAAACAGATTGTAGACTTCAGAGGGATTTGTCTGGTTAAAACAAAAGTCACATAAAGAGAATGAATTTTTGAGGCCCATCTAGGACAGACATTGCCAATTAACTGTAGCTATAAATCCTGTGGTGTGTAGGGCTTTTGTTCAGGCTACACACCTAAAGCATAAGACAACAACAGAATAAACTGGAACTCACCGCCACAATCACTTTTCTTATGTCACACAGGCCTGTTGGGAGCCCTTTCACAATAAATACAGCACATAATTAAAATAATTTAAACTTAGGCCCCTGATGACAAGCAGATATAAACATTGATTAATTATTTAACAACTGTAACTCGTCCTGTGGAGGCTGCTACACTGGATAAACAGTAAAACAGCTTCATAGGAGACGTTACACATGACAAACACTGCACAAACCCACTGCTCTTAGAAATTTAACCATCAGCAAATATTCTGAAACATCAGATTCGATTTCCTGTATCTGTCAGGATGAAGTCAGTGGCCAGGAATTGTTATGACGCCACCATGACCTCATCAGTCACGTGACCACAGAGAGGGAAGGCGATGATGACGCTAATGACGAAGAACTAAGAGAGCAGTTATGATGATCGTGACTCCGCTCGGATGAGACCGATGGTGACGACAGTTCATGAAGAGCCCTCTCTGACCTCGACCCCGTGACATCACATTTTACTACAGTCTCTGACCTCTGGTGACCTCTGTTTCTGTACAAGAGTATCATTTTAAAGCTTGTGCTGAAATAAAATTGCTTTCTAAAGATTTGATGTCAACTGAGATTAGTCTGATTTCCTCTGGACAAGTTTTACACGTGTGCATGTGCAGCTCACTCGCTGTGCACTGATTGAATTAGAATAACAGGAATGGTATCGAGTGAGCACTGTATAATCAGGGCCAAAGTGAACAGCACATCACTTCCTCTCTAGCAAATGGTTAAATAAATGCAGCATTACTCAGCCACTACGCTGAAGAATAATTCAAGCTTATTTCTCATGTGGCTCTATACGTCATAGTAACACTGTGACCTCCTTCTCCATTCTACAGATTCATACTGAGCCTAAATGAAGCTGTAGGAGGCTAACGCCGCTTGCCCTGACATTCGCCATCAGTGTGGTCTGTACAGGTCACATTTATGAGGAATATTCCAGGCTGACAAACCAGACTGATCCTTTAAGGCTTGAACAGGCATTAGTGAATGTTGGTGGCTCAGCCTGCCCCATGCAACTGGCCCACAAGCTGTTTCCTCACCAAATGTCTGCCCTTCTCCTCTTCATCTAAATGCTTTTTGTGACAGATCAGTAACAAAGTCGACGGCCAGCTATGAAAACGTGGATAATCTGCCTTCTTCGGTTTCCATTTAGACAAGTTTTTGCCTTGTTCTGTTCAAAATGTGTTTGGACTGAAATATCCAAAGAATGTTCATCAGCTCAGGCAACAGGAGCTGAAAACTGACCCACACTGACACGGCACAGCTGTGTGTTCATGGTTTAATTAAGCAGTGCACAGTAAATAGGTCACTTTCCTGCAGTCGTGCTAATGAGGACGCAGGACGTGCGACTACACTGCACATACAGTATGTACTGTACTGCACCAGATACACATGCACACAGTACTTTACCCTCTGGTGTCCTACACACATCACTAGACAAATGTAAGCCCCCCACCGGTGCTCATAAACCCTCAGCGTGGTCATCTCTGTCGCCCTTCACCAAAACATGTAAACTAAAAACTTCAGCTAAGATTTCTACTGCCTGATGTTAGTCAGCGCCTCAGTCGACCCACATGAAGAGACAGTGTGTGTGAGAAGATTCACCTTGTTTAACATCCTCTGAGACGCGTAGTCCTCACTGATCCCATGAATCAGCAGTCTGGAGTTTGACAGGACACAAAGACACAGGATCTGATCTCTCCCCCCCGTCTCCATTAAAGCCACACTATGAAGACTTCTATATGAGTCTCCATGAGATTAAAGCCACACTATGAAGACTTCTATGCAACACAGCAGCTGTTTTATCAGCTGAAATCACAGAATGAGGCCGACACAGAGAAGCACGTTTCTTCCTCAACTGAAGCTCATGTATGATTTCAGCTTATGTGCTAACGAGTTGCTAGTACAACTGTAATTTACATATTAGCTTGTTACAAGTGTTTTAACAAACAGAAGCTTTTCTCCCACACAACAAATTGTGAGGCTACATCCCATCCTCCTCTGGTGATGCTGCCAGCCTCACATTCACAGCCACAACCAGCTCTCCATCCACCGGCTGCACCCACAGCCCATGGTCCAGCCACTGATGGGGACTCAGGGTGAACTCAGCCCTCAGCATTATGAATCATTTACAACAAACCAGCGTGTCACGGTGTGGGGAAAGAAAATGCAGCCATGAGACAGACTGCAGTCTCAGAAGCAGAGCTGGGTGTGTGTGTGTGTGTGTGTGTGTGTGTGTGTGTGGGTCCCAGGGGTCCTCCAACCCCACCCCAGCATGAATAATGTATCAGAGGGGAGAAAGCTGTGATGGAGGATCCTCTGTTCCTTGGTGTGTCTCTCTCTGCATCCTGTTTCTGACCAAGAGGAAGGGGAACAAGAGCAGCAGAGATTAAAAATAAAAAAACTCCCTCAGCCAGATACTGTGACTGAATCAGGAGCATGAAACCTGCCAGCACCAGCAAGACTGATGCAACAGATAAAAATGGAACGAAGAAGGAAGCAGGCAGAATTATCTGCTACCGACACATTGAATCAGACACTGAAGGACCATCTCTGTCTAACATGTCATCAGAAGGATTTTGTAAGACATCACAGCAGATGTAGACTCTGATAAGATGCAGTTCATTTCTACTGACTTTTACACAAACTCCACTGAGACAGTAACACTGAGTCTTTTAACTACAATACAGGGTCAACACGTTTAACATCATGGCAGCAAAATGCCATCCACCACAAATATCAACTAGGTTTGCCAATGTGAAATTCTAATAATACAGTATGAAAAACTGTTTCATCTTCATGTTTCTCATCAGTCATCAGTTTTTTTTCACATTAACAGATGGTTATCAATATAAAACAGTCTGGACTTCTTAAATTAAGTTCCACGTTATTTATTTTCCTCTTGTTCATTGTTCCTCATCTTCTCTATTAACACACATCACTTTGACACACTTGCTTCTTAATACGCGTTCAAACAAGAGGTTTAAATGAGCACAGTGAGATTTACAGGAGCCGAATGTTCCCTTCAAACATTTCCCTGTTTCCAGTCACTATGCTAAGCTAAGCTAACCTGGATCTCTCTCATCTAACCCTCAGCAAAAGCTGAATAAACCAAGGTACCTGTTGTATTAATTAAGCCAATGAGCAGTGGCAGCAGCATCACCGTGTTAAAGAATGTGGACGACTGTAACAATGGTGAAAGGCTTAAAAGAGCAGCCAGGACCAAACAACGGCTCCTGCACAAGAGGTTTGTCTGTATGGAGGTTTTAGTAAACGAAAGGTAAACCATGTGCTTTACTGTTTAAACTGTGTGATATGAAGACTTTAACTATATACTGCACCTTCATAAAACGTTTGAACATGTATAATGTATAACAATACGAGCCAACACCGGCTACACATATTTTATTTACCGGTACACAACTTCAAATAACCAACTGTACATCCAGTCCTCTGCTGTGGTCTGCCCCTGCATTACATTATATTACATTACCACACTTTACCTTCCAGTCTGCACTCCCACTGGGACCAGACCAAACCATTAGTGTGTGGAGGCCATCTTTCTTTCTCCACAGTAATCATGGGTAGTATTACTGCACAGTATTTCCTGGCAGAGTGCTGACATTATCCCACACACGGTGATCGGACAAAGTCAGAGCTGCACACATTCTGCAGAACACCTTCAGCCAAGCGATATGTTCACTGATGATACGTGGTCCAAGCTGATAACTGGCACTGTTTTCTACAGAAACCGGCTGAGAGCAGGTTGAGCTGTTATAGCGCCACAGCAGAGCGAGCCAGGTCAAACCAAAGGACGCTCTCTCATTAAAACTGATTATTTTGTCTGGGAAACGTGTCGGTTAATGATCCCAGTACTTAATCACCTTATATTACATCACTGCTTACACTGTATGGGAAGCATGTTTTCATACTCTAGCTGGGAATCCACACTGACAGCGACACACAAGCGGTGCGTTCTGTGTCTTTGTCTTCAGGACAGCAGCCGGACAAAGGGTCTTCAGCAGGCGGACAAACAGCACAGAAAGAAACTGCGTTTTTATGTAACCTATATTTACTGATTCTTGATTTTCTCCAGCTCCTTATACAGGATGAGTAAAGGTGAAACTAAAAAGGTCAAATTTGCATCAGTAGCCCAGTTATTCATAACAGATACAAGCAGAAAATCACTGAGGATGTGTGTGATTTAAAGAGCTGGTTCAGGGTGGACTGACACATTTGATAGGGTGGAATTCGATCTGCAGCATGAGACACGTAAAAAACTAAATTAGGGGTTAGAGCTCAGAGCAGGAAGCTGTTCTCTTAAAATGGACCTAAAATATACATTTCTATTAAACGTAACACCTCATGACAGAAGCCAAATAGCAGAGCTTTGCTATCAAGCTACAAACATTGTTAACATCTATAATCAGAAGAATTTAAAAGAAACCAGAGTCATGTCACGTGAGTCACAGTCGTCTTAAGCAGCACAGGAAGCCGCTCGGCATCTCGGTGTCGGCTGCTGAGAGCTGCTCACAGAACTGGTCGATTCCTCTGTGTGTGTTCAATAATTTACTTTGTACAGGTCATGGTCTGCCTGCCTCTCTGTCACTGAAACTGCTTCTGTGCAGACACATGTAAACATCTCTGCAAACAAGGCTGGAAGCAGCGGTTGCAGATTTTGTAGCAGTCCCAGTTCTCCTGAATAGCATCTGACATCCTAAAACATTAACGTGGCATTTTCCTCTGCGCTGGCTGAGCAGACTGTCACCACAGTCTGAAAGTGTGTTTATGTCAGTCTTCTCTGAATAAACGTAAAACAGCAGCG
>NW_018127995.1:877745-882453 GCF_001952655.1 Monopterus albus
GATAAATATGAACTGAACACAGACACAACAGCCCATCATCCCCCCAAGTGACACTAATTACCCACTGTGTGTGTGTTTGGGGTTACAGGGGTCTCCTCCAGAGAGGAGCAGGATAACCCTGAACTCTGAGCCTCATTGTGTGGTAGCCATTCAAACACACATTGTGCCTTTTAAACATGGGGGGATGGTGGGAGCTCCCCCTCTCACACACACACACACACACACACACAGCTGACTGCGCCCACTACTGTGTTTAGCTCAGTACATATGAAATTCAAAACACAATGCATTTTCTATTTAGTGCTTCCTACATTTTATTTTTAGGAACAGTTTCTTGTCACCGTTGATGCTGACGTGGGTTTTACCTCGTGGTTGAACAGTGACCAGGTTCTACCACATTCTGAAACCACAGGTCATCATCAGCCAGAAGGATATATTACTGTGTAATAACGTTACCCTTATTACTGTGAAGGTGAAATCAGGGTCCCAGATGGAAAGTCCACAATATAAAACCAAAGTGTTTCCACTAAACAGTGCTTTTGAAGTGCACGAGACTGCTTGTCTAAACATCTCCTACAGTGAAGACGTAGGGCAAAGACAATTTTTAAAATCCTCTTTGAAACTTGTTTGTTGACATTAGCAGAGTTGATCACACACATTTCAGCTGAAGCAATAGGCCCCTAGTTGTAGGAGTGACACTGGTGGCACAACAGCAGTAATATTCAACTTTTAAGTCCCGGCAGCAAAGAAACTACATCCAGTTCAATTTGATTACTGCAGTTAAAAGCCTTTTATAACGACTGTTGCTGCCAGAACAATTAGACTGCGTTATGTGAGTATCCAGACTGATGTACACAGTTATCAGAGCTTTTAATAAGGAATCCATGAAGCAAATTAATGACTACACTCCAACTTTCACCACTTTTGGAACATACTGTGTTGTGTTTAATCAGTAAACTTAGCGTCTGTGCTCTCACATTTAAAAATAAAAGTCTTGCTAACAGATGTTGAGACAAGAGGATGTGAAGGAGTTTGCTCTACAGTAACTTCCTGCTGTATCGTCAGCCTCTCATCCCACTGCGCTGCCCTGGCGGGGCTGCAGGGTGTTGACGCTGCAGCAGCAGACTGGACCAGCATGTCAGTGGTTACAGCATGATTTCTGGTTTCAGATATGTTTTCATGGCCGTTAACACAGTGAGCAGAGAAAGCTTCCTACATCACCAACACAAGGAGAAACCCAAAAGAACAGGTACAACTCAAGGTCACCAGCTTCCCAACAGAATGTGACACAAACACACACAAAGATGTTTGTCAACTGCCCAAAAACACAAGACTTTGCTCCACCAATTAATGAATAGTACAGTTTGGGGATATAAATGGCCGACACAACAACATGAGCAAAGAAAAACTCTTGCAGAGAAGCTATGTTTCATCACATCTGTGTTTTCAAAGTGTTTGCAAAAGAACTTGACCTGAACTGACCTCAGTAAACACAAAAGGCTCCTGGTTAATTACAAATGATCCTGAGGGGTCTGTGCTTCTCTACTGGGAGCACCAGTGCACGTCTCACTCATTAGCCAAACGGCAGCCAGAACAACAGGGGACAATGTTCAAGTTTAAGGATAATAGCACTGATCAGTGAGCAAAGTGAGGGGCTGATGTCTAAAGGGAAGTCAGCAAGCTTTTCTTTGCATGCCCCCTTTCTACAAGAGTTCAACTAAATAATGGACATCAATGCAGAAAAGGACAGAACATAAAAATACAAGTCTAACTACAGATGCTGACAACTAAAGGAGACTCCTGGCCAACTGAGCAGGAACCCAACCAGCAGGGTCACTGATCAATCAGCTGATCACCGTCCTGATCATCTGATTGATCCGTTTGTCCCCAGAATGTCAGACACTGGAGAAAAGTCCCACTGTGACTCTCCAGAGCCAAAGGTGACGTCTCCACACGTCTCGTTGTGTCCAACCAACAGCATCAGCTCCTCACATTAAAGAAGGTGGAACCAGAACATGTCGGTGACTGTTGCTTCTAAATAGCTGAGGTTCATTTTCTACCAGTGAACTGACTCATGGCTGCAGCTCTAGGTCACTGAATGGCTTCATGAGGACGACACGGGGTCGGACATCGTGGGTCGCACACAGTGGGGTTG
Source organism: Monopterus albus (assembly GCF_001952655.1). Classification (NCBI taxonomy): domain Eukaryota; kingdom Metazoa; phylum Chordata; class Actinopteri; order Synbranchiformes; family Synbranchidae; genus Monopterus; species Monopterus albus. Next base: position 879,901 of record NW_018127995.1, read on the forward strand.
GACGCAGAGGGGTCAGACACAGAGCTTAGGACACAGAGGGTCGGACACCTCAGGTCAGTCCTCTCAGCTGTCACCAGCTGTAGATCAACTTTGAGCTGCTTTTTCCAGGAATCTGCAACAGCCACAGCTTTGTCTGGAGGCTTATTGGCACTTCTGACAAGGTGATGCTGGTGAGTGTGGAGTGAATCTCCTGCATTAATGCCAATCATCCTGACCTAAGCAAAGCAGTGTGCCAACAAACAGGGACAGACACGTCTCACTGTGCTGAAGAAACACTCGTCCTCTCTGAAAAACACCTGGTCAACATTCAGCTCAGTTTCTAAATCGGCCTGGAGGAGGTGGCCCTGTCAGAGCACACAGCAGCCACCCTCCACAGACATCTCAGAGGTTTCACGACTGATAACTACACCTCAACTCTATTTATTTTTATGAGCCATGTTCATAGTGTTAATACTGACAGATGTACAAGAACACTGCCTAAATCAAATTCATTGTAAAAGAACCAAACATTTGAAAACTAAATTATCACTGAAATCAAATGATCTCTCCTAAAAGAATCGAATATTTCACTACAGCTCCATTTACACTTCTTTCACTGTGTCACATATCCAGATGAAAATCAGGTACAAGCATTTCCCCTGCTTTGTTGTGCTAGGTAATGCTTCTTTGTGTTTTACTGGTTTGGTTGTGTGTATTTAATGCTTCAGTTTACACTAAGTCACATCTATACATCTCCAAAAATGAGAGATCCTGTTGCATCCATCTTGGCTTTCCTGCAACAGACCCAAAGCTGGGTGGGAATGAACACACGGTGGTGCCAATTCACCTAAAGCTGTCTGCCAACCACATAAAAACAGGAGGAGGAGGAGGAGGAAAATGAGATACAGAACCCTAATGACACCAACATTCATAGTGGCACTACTGTTTTACTGTCCAGTACAGTGGAGAAAACGGACAGAAAGCCCCGTCAAGGAACCGTCTGTGATGAAAACACATTAACAGGCTGAAACAAGTGGAACACGTTGGAAAGGTGGTCCACCAGCATCATAGTAGTGGACGGCCAGCAGTGAAGCTTCTGCTCCTCATCATCCAGTGTGATCCAGGTTTAGACACACAGAGCCCCTCCTCCCTCTCTGTTTCAGTGAGGACATAATCCCATAAACCATCTGTAACAGGAGAGGCCTACACCCACGTTAACGCCTGAGCTTCTCTGCAGCCGCTCAGCCCAGTTTATTAGCCAGAGGAAGGGTTACATCACATCCTGCCGAGTGGAAAATGCAGACAGCGAGCTGGGCTGAGCTGACCACTCATACTGTACTGTAAACAGCCTCCAGCTCTTTGTAATCAACAGGAAAACAATGTTGTCAACATGTTTCCCTTTACAACTCGTCCTCTCCTTCCTTCGCTACCTCCCTCTTTCCTTTTTCTGCTCTGCTTTGTGAGCTGGAAGCTGTTATTGTGGCCACGACCAGGCAGTCAAAAAAAGGAAACAATTAAGGTCTGAAGAAACACAAAAGCAGCCAATCACAGTTTTCTTAATGCCACAGGACAGAGACATTTATTAGGTCAACAATCTGCTCAACTTAGCAACAAACAACATGGCTGATGGGCAGCAGCTCCTCCCTCCATGGTTCCCTCTAGTTGTAAAGGCTAAGAAAAGCCAGTTTTACAGCTCATATGAGCCCAAACTCCTAATGTGTTGACTTATTTCTCACATTTCTCTTCTTTAGAGGTCATATTTCACTTCAGATCTGGAAACACTTCCATGTCGAACATGCAGACTTTTATTACCACATAAGCAAACAACTGTCTCAAACGTCTCACAAACGTCATTCACTTCTTTCCTCACTTCCTTTCATTTCCTTGCTTACTCCAAGTTACTTTCCAGAGAAGACAAAACAGTAGAAACCAAAGACAAATGGCGCGTAGCCCTAACAGGCACAGCCACATCTGTACATGTGTATGTGAAACGGAGATGCACATTGGCTTCTGGTTGGGAACTGACAGCTTGGTGGTCTGCTCTCAGCCCACTGTGTCCTGTCCACACCGTGCGAGTATGGCTGGGTGGATTTGGGGGTGATTGTACCTTAGACATAGGAAATAATATCAGAGGCTGAATTTACAACTAAACTCCTGAATGTTTGCTCCAGAAATTAGATTTAGGGCTACAGAAACTAGGATTTCCCTGACATGAGGTTTTTACCCAGGGACAGGATAATTTAAGTTTATTATAGTTTGGGTTGTAGTTCTGTCCATCATTTGTTAGTAATAACAACATTAAGTCACTATGCCATCACTAAACTGAAGCCTGACAGGTCAGGAAACAAGAATTCAGAAGATCTGACAGGCTCCAAACAACCTCATTCAGAAGAGAAAACAAAGGCAATGGGTGACGTTTTAATCCAAATACATTTGTTTGGCAGGTTTCCTGTGCACTGAGGGATTATTCAGGGTTTCCTCAGGTGTAGTATAGAAATAAAAAAGGCACCATTAAATGCTGGTAGAAATACAGCAACTACCACTTTGTTGATTTGATTTGATTTGATTTGATTT
>NW_018127995.1:883715-890437 GCF_001952655.1 Monopterus albus
AGTTTTTCCAGAATTTTTGAAAATTGTGACAACAGAGAAATCGGTCTATAATTTGTGAGGTTGTGCTTATCACCAGATTTATACAATGGAATAACCTTTGCTATTTTCATATTATTGGGGAACTGCCCAAGTCGAAACGACATATTAAAAATATGGGTTAATGGTTTACATATCCCCTCAATTACCCATTTAACAGTTGTCATGGTGATACCATCACTATCACTAGATGTTTTGTTACCACATTTATTCACTATCTCTATAATTTCCTTTTCAACTATGGGCTTCAAAAACATTGAACTCATGTTCCTTTCGTTTGTATTATTATTTATAGTGACAGATGTATCATCTGTACAAATGCTTCTTGCTAAACCAGGACCAACATTCACAAAGAACCTATTAAACTTATCTACTACATCCTCCAACTTATCTACTACATCCTTGTTAGATACAACATTAACCTTTAGTGGGAAAAGACGTGTATTATGGCTCTGAAATCTAAATGGAAACTCACTAAACGAGATGACATGTCAGGATGTACACAGCCAGCAAATGGGGCTGCCACTGAGCTCCAGTGACAGTCAGAAGGACAGCCTGCGTTTTACCACGTAATGGTGTCTCTGTAATGGCGTGATGGTGGATGTGCCTTTCAGGATAGGTTAGGGTTGGTGTTGCTTGTTATGAAGCCCTGACACACCTCTGTGGGACCAAATGATGGGTCAAACATCATTTAACTTGAATCCTGAGCTTCCACAGAAATGCTTTGACACATTCAATTGTGTATCGTTAACTGTCAAATTCATCTGAAAGATGTCACTGAGGGAAGAATGTCACAGCACTGGGGAGTGTTTACAAGTTGGGAAAGGTCCAGACACATGGCTCAGTCAGTCACCGTCAAGCAGGGGGTGTAGGAGGCTTTGTGAGGAACACCAACCACCTGAGGAAACGCTATTACTACCAACATGGCACTTTCAGTTTCACTTCCAAATGATGCAGGTAATCTGGATCAGCAGCTGGTTTGTTTCTCCTTTGCATGATCATCTAACATCTTGTGTTTCTTGCCCCAGATCTCAGAAAATATCAGGAATCAGCTTGCTTAAACCAGAGTCCTTCCCCTCACCCCTCCCTCCACACCTTTTGGAACTAGGAATTACAATTTCTGTAGCTGTCTGAAACAAATAATGCCACCATCACACCGAGTTCATGCTGCAGTAGACCCTTTTCCACAGCAGATACTCTGGCATGTCATTGCAAAAAAAAAAAAAGCATAGATGGGAAAAAGGGCTGGTCTGTTGTGGTCAGTCTCTCTTGATGCCTCCTTTGTCATTTTTCATTCTTCACATTACTGTACTCTCATCACTTGTTGTGGAGAAAACAGGTGCAACACCTCGAATGCCTTCAAGGAGAGACTCTCCTGAACCATTTCAATGGTGACTGCATTCCACTCCTCTTTACAACAGCAGACTTTTTGCCCCGCCCTCAATTGTGGTCTTTCACAACAGCCATAAACACTTTCACCTTAAATGTGGTCAGAAAACACGTCCTGCTAACTAGCTGGTTTAAACCAAACCCTGATGTTAACACTTCCTTCACCCGGTTCCTCAAAATCTGAACTCTGAAATGCAACAAAGTTGAGATCAGGTCAGAAATACTCACTAGTAAATCAGAAACCACCACTCACATGAGGGAACAATTAGAGCCTGGTGTGTCTGGTAAACCAGTAAGGGAGCCCAGTATGAAGCAGGGCAGCAGACTGGGAACATAGAGAGAAGAGGTGTTGGCCTCTTTCTGTATGCAGCAGGCAGGGCGAGCTGCTCTGCAGAGCAGGCCTCCATAACAAAAGCTCAGAGAGAGAAAGAGACTGGGAGTCACCTCCCTCTGCTTCTCTCTCTCTTTATCTTTTCTTTGCTAGCATCATTCTGGGAATGCCAGCCTCACACAGCTCATTAAATCAGCATTCCATGAAGGATTAGGCCTATCACATACACACACTCGCCTCATTCGCATATACATAACAGGGGGAGTACACAGAAAGCAGAAGAGAGCAGGGTCAGCAGTACGTACCACATCACTCTACTTCTTCTCCTTTAGTCCATCTCGTTCCCTTCTCCTCTTCCTCTTTTCTGTTGGATATTGGAAGATATAGAAGGAGCAAGGGCGTGAGGGAGGTGTCTGTGATGCTGTGGCAATCCCACTGCAGAGAGACAGAAAGGGAGAAGGTGCTAGCAGGCAGAGGGCTAACGCTAAACTAGCCACCAGCTCTCAGCGTGGGACGGCAGGATGAACAGATAGGAGGGATGATGATGATGCGGCACCTTTCAGTATGGAAAGAGAGAGAGTGAGAGGGAGAGCGGGGTGCCCTGTTACCTTGGAAACTGAGATGATGTGATGGAGAAGGTGGAGCCGAGCTCTGATTGGCTGACAGGGTGTGGCGCTCCCCTTCCTGAGGGAGGAGGTGGAGGATGACAGAGCAAAGGCAGAGAAGCAGATGCCTCGTCTTTTTCTGTGCCTGAGGAGGAAGCACTGAACAGGAACAACAGGAAGCCATCGATGCCCCCAACTGGACACACCCGGAAGTGCAGGGAAAGGACTGGACCTGCAGGGAGACTCAGAGACAACGACATAACAGTTGGACATTTAAATTTAACACATGGTAAAAAGTAACTATGTACATTTACTCGAGTCCAACTGAAGTATTTGTACTTCCATGTCCTGCTACTTCATACTTGGACTTCACTACTTGTCAGAGACAAACTGTGTACACTACATGTACATCAGATGAATCAAACCAAACACAGTAGAATCACCAGACTACGTATATTTTTGATGCTAATACTTTTGTACTTTTACTCAAGTAACGTTTTTAATGCAGTTACCACCTTTCATGGTGGAAAATGTCAGGTTTGAGCAGTTTGTCAGTGATACGGGTTTGGCCTTTGTTCTTAATAATCTACTGTTATTGGGTAAATTCCTCATACATAAATGTAGATATCTTAAAATAAGCCCTATTTTAACTAGTGGAAGAATGAGTTAAAGCTTCTGTAAAAGTCACTGGAATATGTTAAAAGCCCTTACTTCTACTCCTAAAAGTAAGGACAAAATGTGCTATTCTTAGAATCTTTGGACAGGAGTGTGTTCCTGCTCTGAGATGGTTGATAAATACTGGTTCTGAATATGAAATGAAGGCGGCTCAGGCTCTTACAGCAGCCACTACACCCAGTTACTCTGGATGTACATTAAAAAAGCAGCCTTGCTCGATAGTGTAACACTAAAATTGTTGGCAGGTGCCTTATGTCAAGGCCATTTTGACTGCGCTGCCAATTAGGAACAGCAGCTCTTCTCAACACATTGAAAACTAGTTGCACGCCTCTGTTTGTATAACGGACATCCGTCCCTGGTAGGTTAGAGGTTAAGGGCCCGGGTTTGAATCAGGGTTGCGTCAGGAAGGGCATCCGGCGTAAAACACGTGCCAAATGTCAACATGCAAGTCGTCAGTGTGACGATTCACTGTGGTGACCCCTAAACGGGAAAAGCCGAAAGTGCTTTTCTATTCTCCGTTTGTATAACCACAGTGGAAATAAGCTTTTAGCGTTGTGTTTTTATCTTCGGCAAGTTTAACTGTATTGTATGGCTGGATGATTGTAGTATTGTATTACTATTATTGTTGTCAAATCCATCATTAGCAGCAGTTTCTGATAGTTTCGCTGAACACAGGTGGAAATACTCACACCTTTGATAAATGTCTTCCGGTGAAGTCAAACCGTTAGCAAACCGAAAACCTTGGAAACCCTGGGTCTAGCTCAACTCCTGTCGGCAAATGCTCATAATTAGGCTAGCTACGTCATTAAATGTAATAATAAAGTATCATTTTATTTATCTTGAATAGGAAGACAAACAAATTCAAACCACAAAATAATTCTGGAAACCACTGAGAGGCTAACTTAGCTAACTCGGTTTTCCGATAAGCTAACGCTAAACCCTTGGCTAACGTCCAGTTTACGGAAGCCGAGAACGCCAGGTGCTTGAATTGTTTTGTTATTTCAAGAGAAATACGCTCGCCTGATAATTGCTTAATTTACTTTATCTCCAAAAAAGCAAAATTTTCTCTAGATAACATAATTTATCACAAGAAGCCGTCCCTCAAAGGCTTGTGGTTAAGGCGGCCCGGGTTCGAGTCAGGGTTGCGTCAGGAAGGGAATTGGGCGTAAACCACGTGCCAAACGTCAACACGCGAGTCGTCACTGACGACACGTGAGTGTGACGATTCACTGTGGCCAACCCTAAACGGGAAAAGCCGAAAATGACTTTCTATCACAAGAATGCCTGTGGGTTTGTTTTGGCAGGAGAAGGAACGTCCGGTTTTCAAAATAAGATAGTCGTATTATCGGCACGTGCACGGCACTTTAGTATGAAAGATAAAAATCAACTAATACTCCCAGAACGTATAATACACACATGCAGCCTGTCGTCTCTAAAATAAATAAAACTGCTTTAAAGGGGAAAAGGCTTCATAATTGGGATTTAGCTCACAACATATTACATGTAATTTTTAAAAAATAACCCACACACAGCTTCTCGTATGTTATTTATTATTATGTGTATATGTGAAATAAAGAAACAAAAAACAACCATAAGCTATCTAATGTGTGCTTGACCTACCCAAAAGAATACCAAACGGTTTGTGTTTGGGTTGGTACATGCGCGCACTTCAGTGTGACCTTGGAGACGTGGACGTTTTTTGACTTGACCGTAGCCACTGAGGCACATCTCAGGCAGCAAAATCACTTCATTTAATACCAGATTTAAGACTACATACGTTACAGGTGTGAAGGTAATTCCTGAATTTTTACTTTTCTCCTCAAGTGACTGAAGATGTTGCTGCTTTGTTTTGTTTTTTTCTGTGCAGTTCAGATTTAAACCACCAGGCGGCGGGCTTTACCTTCTTACCGTCATTCAGGCTGGGACTGCTGGTGGTACGTTGGATCCAGACAGCAAACCGTTCACAGCAGTAAGAGTCGCCTATAGTATTTCACTTTTTACACGAGCACGTGGTTACATGCAGCTCTTTGACCGGCATGCAGTTCAGTAGTTAAATTAATCTTACATTTAAACATGCACAACACTTGATACGTCTCAGGATCAGGTCTTGTCAGTGAGAGAGTAATTCCATGTGCACAAAAAGAAACTGAATTATAATGCAGGAGAAAACTATATTCACTATACATATTTATAGGATAGCTACAGATGCTAGGTGACAAATGACAGGAGAAACCTGGAAGCTTGACCCTACTGTGAGGGGATGCAGTCGCTCTGTTGCACTGTGTTGGCCATGGTTTGGATGTGCTTGTCCCCTCAGAGAGAAGAGTCACTACAGGTCAATACCCAGTATGAGTTCTGATGGGAGTGGTCTCCTCCAGGATGGCGGCACCCCCATCCATTCCATAGGGCACAAGGTGTATATCTTTTGGAAGAACGGTGTTCATCCCTCTGGTAGAGTTCAGAGACTGGGGGAATCACTGCCAAGGTGAAGCTGTTCTGGTGGCACATGGTGGCCCAGCACCTTACTGACACACTTTATGTTGGGTTTTCCTTTCATTTCTCTTCTGTCTGTAGAAATATAACAGTTTATTAAACTCATCTTTGTCATCGCAGTCACACCATGTCCTCTTTTCCAGTGCACCTGGGAAAGAATCTTTGCAGCCTGACACATCCCTGCAATCCTCTAATATGTCCAGGTGTCCAGTACTCCCTGTGTCCAAGAGGGACCCATGAGGCGAAGAACAGAGAGTGAGGTGGGAGGAAAAGTGACACTACCCTGGAACAGGCTGTAAACCAGCCTGTAACTAACAGTGTCCACAGCCTCACCTGTCCTGTTTCTCACCTGGCATAAGTCTGTCATAGAATGAAAACGGGATCAGTTTGGTTTGTCCTGATAAAGAGCATTCTTTAGCCATTTTGTTACGAGCTTTGATGCTTCAACAAGTCTCCATCTTTCCATCACTAGATGTATGTAATGTATATCTTTATGATGGATAATGAGTGAGCCCACCAAAATAGTGCACTTACCCAGAATTCAACACAGCGTGGCTACTTCACATTCTCTATTATACTTTTACTTGAGCAAAGAGTACTTTTCTCAACACTAACTGCTGCTGCCAGAACTCAGAATAAAAGTACTGCTGTATCCACCAGCCCCCTCTGCCTCACAGCAGACCAGGTCATGAAGGAGTTGAGGAGGATTAAGGCCAGGAAGGCCACAGGCAGTGTGCAGACCAGCTCAGTGAGGTGGTCCTGTACATGTTTAACCTGAGTCTTAGCCTGGAGAGAGTCCTATGGAAGACATCCTGTGTTGTCCCGGTTCCCAAAATACCTCATCCTAAGGAGCCAAACCATTACAGACCCGTTGCCCTGACCTCCCACCTGATGAAGACCATGGAGAGGATTGTCCTCGGCCACCTCCATGCCCAGGTGAGCTCGGCACTCGACCCGCTGCAGTTTGCGTATCGACCTGGCATCGGGGTAGACAACGCTATTATCTACATGCTGCATCGAACCCTATCTCACCTGGAGTCCCCCGGAAGTATTGTGAGGGTCATGTTCTTTGACTCCTCCAGTGCTTTCTACACAATCCAACCGTCACTGCTGAGGGGGAAGTCGGAGGGGGCAGGTGTGGACCAACACCTGTCTGCATGGACCATTAACTACCTCACAAACAGACCTCAGTT
>NW_018127995.1:890967-917948 GCF_001952655.1 Monopterus albus
ACCCCTCCCATCCCCTGCACCACACAGTAGAGGCTCTGAACAGTTCTTTTAGCACCAGACTGTTACATCCCCAGTGTAAGAAGGAGCGTTACCGTAGGTCGTTCCTCCCCACAGCAATCAGACTGTACAACACATCACTGCAGGGATAAGCTAGGTGAAAGTATGAGGGACTATGTAATAGTCAACTGAGGTGCAATACTCAAATCCTGGGGTAAAATGCATGGTTAATATGGACATATGTAAATTCTGCTCTTGATTATTCAAATACTTGATTCTGTCTATTTTTGAGCACTTGGAATTTATTTATCAGGATGTGTGTGCGGTGCCTGTTCTCATGGTGTTATGCTGTCTGTTCTCTATTGCTGCTTGAGGTACTGAAATGTCCCCATTGAGGGACCAATAAAGTACCTACCTACCAGCAGAGGTCAGGGTCCCTGATCCAGGTTCTGAACCTGTGAGCCGACTTTAGACACGGTTAATTCACACAACATGTTTTTGTCCCTGTGACATTTAAATGTAACAGGCTAGTACAAAACTGATAAATCTGTAAAAATATAGTTGAAAGAATAAAACCCCGACTCACCAGCTTTGGAAAAAAAAAGAAAGTTTATTTGAAAACATTATGGAGAAAAAAAAACATGTTTTAGAGTTTTTCATTTCTGAAAATCATTTTTATTTACTATAATACACAGCGGATGACATTAAAAGGCAGGTGGTTTGTACACCGGAGTGAGTCTGGTCAACAACATGGTAACAAATGAAAAGAACAGTCGACTGATGGAAAACTACACACAAACACCTTCATCTTTTCTGATCTAGCAGCTGCTGAAACCCCCTCCCCAACAAAAACACTGGAGCCTGTAGACCAGGCTGGTCCTGGTCCACTCTCGCCCTCCTCAGCGTCGTCTTCAGGCCGACATCACAAAACCATCATAACCAATGGCCTTTTGGCTACATTCCATTCTTTAACTCACTCTTCACTTCTCAAAGGGAAATGATTTTTCACTTGACTACAGCGAGTCCTGTTCAGACGTGTGTCCCCTTCAAAGTGCTCTTTAAAGTTCACATTGCTAAAACAGGCTGCTCCTTTCACTTCAGTTCGGCCACTTCCTGCAATACAAAACTAAAATGATCCACGTTGGGTCCTTTAAACTTTGTCATCTTTTTAAATTCTAAAACAAATCCATGGGAATCGATCGACTGTTTTCACTCTCAATTCGGTTTTCATTGACTGAACAGTTCCATGGGCTCAAGGCGATGTCTTCACATAACGTCTTTCATCCAATGAACAGACCAAAGCCCCAAATATTTAAAATCACAAAAAAGCAGCAAAGCCTCACATTCAAGATCTGGAAACAGCAAGTATCTGGTGCTGTGCTTCATAGATTACTTACATTATCAAACTATGGCGTTTTCCTGTTGCTCAACTAATTAGAAGATAAACTGAGTTTTCTAAAATAAAAAAGGTTTTAATAAAACAGCACTGGCAGATTTAGACAAAAAAGAAAAAACATTAAGACTCCATGTGGATGCAAATATCCACTGAGGGTTGGACACAGGAGACGTGTCTGAAAGGGGACAGACCTTGTTCAGTATTTGTGTAAACTGACTCATTCCTTGATCACAGACATTCACAAAACACTTCTCAGGGTCTTTGAGGACAAAGGTTTTTATGTTGAAAGTCAGCAAATCCCACATTTACGAGACATTCACTGTTTGACCTGCTGATGTTTTCAGAGGAGAATGTGGTTCGATGGTCCAAAGCTAAAGAGGAAAACATATTCTGGAACAGAAACTGCTGCATGATCAGTCTCCTAACACGCCTCCTTTCACGACCCCCCCCCCCCCCTCTAGCCATAGCTCAATACACCCTATCCATCCAGTTCACCAATGCTGGGGGAGACTATAATGTAGAAGCACTTGGCACAGCAGCAGAAAGTGCAGAGGGAAAGTCGATCAGCGTTTCATTATAAAGGGCTTTTAATTTGGCGAGCACACACGTTGTTGGTCCGCTCAGCAAAGGCTTGACATCCAGGCTACAAACTGTACACAGCGAGTCTGCAGCGGCCGGACCAAATCTCTGGAGAAGTACTGCGTCTTCACGTTACTGCTGAAACTTCAGCTGAAAAGACAGAAGAAGCTGTTTCATCACTTTTAATCCTGTCAGTGTCAATGACAGTTGGGTGGCTACACACTGTAACTGTGTGTGTGGCCTCAGTTTGTGCTTCTCATGTCAAAGCTCTCCAAGCGTTTTTCTGTCAGACTAAGCCCGTCATCATGTAACAGCATGTGTGCGGGTTTCATGTTATTCTCAGACTCCTGCTGGACGTTTCTGTCTGGATCAGAAAATATTTCATCGTGAAAGAGACACTTAATCCACGTTCTTATTTTGTCACCCAAATAAAGATCAGAGCCAGAAATGACACATCCCCTTAACAGTTAGTGTAAAATATACAGTATAACAGAAAGTGACATTAACATAGATGATAAAACTGATGTGGTTTAAGTTCAGTTCATCTTGCACAAATCAAGCAAAGAGAAGTGTGTTGTGACACTTTATGTCACAGCTCTGTCATTTCCAACTCATTGCTTGAGAAGGAAACGCAGCATTTGGAACTAATTGTAGAGGAAATCCATTTGAGATCTATTTAAACCAAATCTGAGTCCATTATCCATTAGGAATCTGAAACTTTGTCTCTATGTTGAATGGTTGTTGCACTTCTGCTGTGTCCTGACTACAACACTCACTGACACCAATCAACAGAAATCGATCGATCAGCAACGTGTCTATTTCCCTGTAATTAGTACCAAATTACTAGTGGTGGAAGTATCAGGTAACAGCAGCAGCACCACAGTGTTGCTTTAGCAACAACATGTGCTCAAAGAAGCTAAACGTAATGCAGGTGGGTGAAAAGCAGTTTCCCTCAGAAATGTAGTATAAAAGTATAAATTACCATCAAAATAGTCCCAATACTTTCCACCACTGCAAACACACTTTCCAGGATGCTTCATGGAAACTATTAAAGAAATTACAGACTTGTAAAAGAAGGTAACGCTGATCAGTCACTTCCATCATCTTTGCTATCAAGCAGCAGATGGAATATTTTTATCCAGATGGACTGAAGAGTACGTGGAGGATCTGGAAATAGTGTGATACATGTTTTTCAGGGGAAGCCCAAACCTGGTTAAGGATTTATCTTTTAAAGAAACGCTGCAGAGTGCTACATGAAACCAGAACTGAAGATGAGCCTGTTTTTGTGCCAACTCAGGAATGAATGTGAAGATTTTTGCTGCCTGCGTTCGGATTCAGTCACCGATGAAGGAAGTGACAAGGGAGACGCTGTTTTCTCTTCCAGAAAGGGCCGAGATGGATCAAAACCTACCACCCTGTTATCAAACCCCCTCCTCACACACACACACACACACACACACAGCCTCAGAAAAAAAAGGGTTTCAGTTACACAATCAGAACCACAAAGAAATATAAATATAGCTTCTGACAGGTTATACAGTTCAGTACCCGGTGGTATTTCACTAAATCAGCATCTTCTGCTGCTGATAAATCTAAATTTGCTGCTGATAAATCTTAATATATACTGTATGTATATATATATATATATATATATTTATATATACTTATATATACTTCTTTACTCTATTTAGGGAAAACTATTTGATATATAACCAAAAATATCATATCAGGAGTTGGATTCTTTCATGACAAAAGAAACTGATGCACAAATTAAACCCATATCTTAGTTTTTCCGTGGAACTTTTCCCCTTAAACCAAACAGATTCAGATAGAATGAAGATGCAAATCTGAACAAGAGCTCCTTTAGAGTTTCAGACGGTTTCATTTTTTAAACTTTAAATTTCTTTTTCTTTTACTAAGTTGCAAAAAGAGAGACATGCAAATTCTCGTTTCCAACAAACCAACAGAACAGAAAGTAGAACTGAAGAAACGGGCGTCTCCGCACAGAGAAGGAAGAAACTGAAGGCGGAAGCTGCCTCCTCGAAGCGAACAGATCCAGAGTGTATTGTGGCATAGTGGTTTTCTCACTCATGTGCCATCGTCGAGGGGGGTCGGTGGGGACGGTCCATCCAGAACGAGAGATGTCAGTCGTTGCATTAAGAGCTAGAGGCTCTGAAGAGACCAAACGGTTAGCTCGAGATCCGCAGTGAAGTCTGTAAAGACCAGTTCTCTCACATGGAGTCATAAGAGTCTGTCATTCTGCATTTATGTTCTTTTCCTTTCCTGAACCCCCCCCCCCACCTCCCCCCCACAGCGAGGCACCAACAGGGCACAAAACAAGCTGGCTGTAATACAGACCACAGGTCAGTTCACACAGATACACACATCATCACACAGACACACACACACAAACTAGTAGAAATTCAACGTTACAAAAAATATTTTTCAAAGAAATCTGTCGAAATGATAACTACATGAACGCAAAGAGACATGAAATTGGCATGTGGGAACTTTGACAACTCGTGCATGTACTGTCCTTAAAGGGGGTCAAAGTTCACGTAGTGGGAAGGGGACATTTCTGTTAGCATTTGAAAGCAGGGCTCCTCCCCCCTCCTGGAACTAAACATAATTACAGTTGTTATGTTTCTGTGAAGCTCCGGTGTCACAGCTTCTCCATCTGACGTCTCGAGTCTAAGGTGGCGTTCGTACCCTCGCCTCCTCTCACTGACCGTTTCTGGGTCAAAGGGCAACAGAAGAACAAGAAGCAGAAGCGTGTTCCTGTGCTGAAATGTGAAGATCTGCAGGAAGAGTCCCTGAATTCCTTTCAGCCCACAAACAGCCAGCGAGTGGGTCGGAGAACCAGTCAGTCAAACAGATAATGAAGCAGTCAGTTTTGAGCTCTGGGGCTTTCTAAGTTTTAACTTCCCTTTTAGCATGCCTCAGAGCAGGGACGAGGAGGGTGGGGGTTAGGGGGACTTGCTTAGGACCCCAGTGTGCTCTTTCATCAAGGCAGAGACAGGACAGGAATCGTTATTCACCCCCAGCACGGCCCAGGATCCCTGTAGTCTAAGTCCGACCCTGCTAAACGATTAGTGTTGTCACTATGTGCCAAATTAAATCAGTTTTTCACTCTGCATTGTAAAAAGGGGCAGTCAGAGCCAAAAATATGTTCCAAATGTGACGTCCAATTGTAATTCTCTAATCCAGGATTTACCTCGCAGGATGAGCAGATCCCACAGATTAGGTTCGATCGGTCCGTGTGTCTCTAAGCCCCAAAGCTCATTCACCTCAAAGTTGACGACAAACAGCAGCTGCCTGCTGAATCCCTAAAAATCACCAGGTTTTTGTTTATTCAATCGCAACAGCTGACCAGCATTTTGTTGAGCACAAGACGACCTCCAGGCAACCGTGGCCAAAAGCGCCTGGCAGCACAGACAAACAGCTTCAGCCTAAATTTCCCAGCAGGCTCCTCCAGGTCTCAGATCAGTGGGTCGGGGGGCAGGGTGTGTTGGATCTGCTGCGGCTGCAGGGGCGGGGGCAGCTGCAGTGGCAGCAGGACCTCCACCATGTTGTGGCAATGCGGTGGCGGTGTCCCCTCGCTGCTGGAGCTCTCAGCTACCTCGCCGCCGTGGAAGAAGTAGTCACTCTGCACAATGAAGGACTCGATTACAGCCTGGTTCAGCTTGGTGGTGGACAGCGTGTCCTTGTTCTCAAAGTCAGGCCGCATCAGCGTGGGCCAGAAGCAGATGGACAGGTTGTCAGCTGTCATCAGAGTGGTCTTGCTCTGCTGGCTCACCCTACAGAGGAAGCAGTCGCAGAGAAAAGATTAAAAAAAACTTCATCTGGTCATTGTTGCTCATTATTTAAGACCTTTTAAAACCGTAAAAATGTGCAAATGCTCTTGTTACCTTGCTTACATTTAAACCACAAGGATGTAAAGATGGTGTTTGTTTGAGAAAAATGTAAAGCAGTAAAACCAGCACCGTCTGCATCCTGCCACATGTTGGACGAAAGTGTTTAGCTCTAAATGAAACTACCCGCTGAGGTGTGTTCGCCGTCATCACCAGTATGTGTATGTTTCAGCATTAAGGTGGAGTCTCCAACACACAAGGACACTGAGGACATGTTGGTCCTGCCCCCAGCGAAGGGCCTTCTGACGGTTCAGACTTGGTTTGAGTGTTCAGGTTCGATTCCGGCTCAGGTCGGGTTAAGGGGCTGGAGGATGCGTTATGTCAATGAGGGTCCTCACAGCTATAGAAAGACAAATGTGTGAGTGAGTGTGTGTCTTACCTGTTGAGGTGTGTGATGATGTATTTGAAGACCTGGTAGTTGACAGGAGGAAACTTCTTCACAATCTCTCTCAAGACCTGCAGGCGTTCAATGTAGTCCACGATTTCTGACACACACACACACACACAGAGAGAGAGAGAGAGAGAGAGAAGACAGCAGGTGTTTTACATTCTACACACACTCTCTCCTGGGAACAGAATTATACTCTCTGGAGAACAAAAGGCTGAGATGCTGCCAAGAGCAGCTCCCACGCTGTGCACACACACACACACACACACACTCATTTGACTCTGCACTGGTTAAAGACCAGATGGGTCAGTCAGACTAACAAAATAAACACATTTGTATTGTAAAGACTAAACTGTTAATATTAAGCTTCAGCACTAAACAACCGGTAGCCACTTTATTAGGGACACCTGTTCAACCTACTGCAGCCTGTAACAGCAGCTCCGCCATCGATTCCACTTTTACACTTGATGTTCAGGTTTTGGTGACATGGTCACTGATAACGTGCACATTTAATTACATGTTTATCACTGAGGTCCCACTCTAGCTAAGTGTGCTACTGTACTGTACAGCGCTAAGAGCTCAATGCTGAAACAGAATTTGTTTAAACCTCTAAAACGTAACATTACACAGACAAAAAAGTCAAGTTTAAGGCAGAACTGTTGAACAGAACTGCAAACAGTTACATCTGAGTTTAGGTTCATGGGATTATTTGACATAACGTATTAATGCACATCACACGGTGCCAGGGCCCTGAGAGGAAATAGTACCTTTACAAATCATAGTATGGTATCTTCAAATATAAGTTCAATAGAAATTCAAGTTTAAAAAAATAAAAAATGTTTAAGAAGCTTCCAGGGCCTTATGTCGCATCGTCTTATGTCCTGTGTCGTCTTAAAAGACATTTGATTTACAGTGAAGCTGGAATCAGCAAAGTATTATCAGGTATTTCTCACTAAGTAAACAACTTTACTACTGCTTATTTTTCTGTCAGTGAACGAATTGATTACTTGACCAATGATGCAATAAAAAAGAATGAAACAAAAGCCGTTCCATCTCCCTTCAGTGATTTTTACACCAAATAAAATTCAGGCCCAACAAAACAAGACCATAAAAAATGGGCATAAAATAAATTCAAGGAGGAAAAGATTTGAATGTTTTGTGTAAGAACTAAGAACAATAGGGACAATGACAGAGTTGGTAGCAGAGCACACATGGACAATCTGATAAAACAAACAAACAAACAAACAAACAAACAAACAAACAGCTGTATTCCCAGAAAGCCGACTGTTCCTTGATATTCCTCATGATCTCCAGAGAATCCATCACTCTTCTGTCGGCAAAAGCTTGTTGGAGCCGAAACGCTCTGCTCGGTCATTAAATATTTAAAGAGCAGATGTGAAATGTGAGCTTCTGGCTTTGGATTGTCACAGCAAAGCTACGTTAACACAACCCTGATGCTTCTTTCCTGTGTGGAACACACTCCGGGACATTCCAGACATTAGACACGTTTACCTGACGACACACAGGTTTACTCATCCTGCACACTATCAGTCATGTTAACGAGGAGCTGAGGGGAGCCTCTGACCGTCTGATGGCCGCCAGAGGTCAGAGGTCATTAATCCATGCTGCCATGCCTCCACATTAAGAAGAGGCATCACAGGGGGAAACATTCACCAAGAGACCAATTAAACAGTTTGACCTCTTTTTTACTAAATGTATATCAGTGTGATGGAAACATCTATACCATAAACCCACAATGCAATCTGTTCTGTATGGTGATAAAACTACAAACGGCGAGTTTAGATGAAGCTTCAGTGATCGCTGTCAGGAAAACAGGCTGCTGTGGTCGGGGCTGTGAACAACACTGGTCTGGAAAGATTTACAAAAACAACTGACTTGAACAACACAACAGTAACAATCCAACAAACACTACTGCTCCATTTTCAAACTAAACTACAGGAAGTGAAGACAAAGTGAAGTGGATTACACACACACACACACACACACACACACACACACACACAGCTGCAGCGTGCACGGCAGGAAGCTGAGCATAGTCTTGTTTTCTCTTACTAGAACGCTGTGCTCTGCCTTTTCAGCTTGGGAGCCTTTACATTTTAAAGTGCTGCGAGTAGAGACTGCTTCGCTTTAAAGCCGGCTAACGGCAACCCTGCGTCGCGGGGTGAAGATGTGGTTCTGTCGGATTATATCTAGTAGTTTTTAGAGCCGAGAGAGTCGGTATTTCACAGTAAAAAAGCAAAGAGAAAAAGGCCCAGCATTTCAGCTCAGTTCATTTCTAATTCATCATCTTGTGCTCCCAACCCCCATGCTGGGAACCACTGGTTTACATTAGAGTTTTAATGGGCCTGACCCAAAACACAGGGAACAACTACTCAAACAACACGAGACCTGCTCCAGAAAGGACCTGAGAATTATCAGACTCCACCCAGAGAGACGCCAACACTGGGAGAAGCGTTACGCTCCAACACATAACGAGCAGCAACACCTGTCACTTCTCTTGCACTTTGCTCTCGTCCCCCCAGGAAATAATTTAACAGGGGTGTCAGAATTCGAACAGCTTTGGAAACCTCCATCCTACGTCTTTCCCATATTGGATTAGTGTGGGCTGCATCCAACTGTTCCTGTAGCTTCCTAAAACCCACAGAGCAGCTGTGCGGAGGTGAGAACCTCTCTCTCGTCTCATCTTTGTGTCAGTGAGGGGGGGTCAGGGGTCAAACAGTACCGGCAGCCTGACTGTAGCACTGAGATGAGGAACTAACCACCGAGGGACAGACAGAAAGAGAAAGTAAAGAAGGAAAAGAAAGCGGCAGAGGAATGAAGGGAAAGTGAAGGAGGGGGAACGCTGGAGAGACCAGAGAGAGCGCCTGCTGTATCTGACTCATTTCCAGAGAAGAAGAACCAGCGCTCCCTCCCTCAGCCTAAAACACTAAGTGTGTGTGGGCACATGCGGTGTCTTTTGACATTTCTCGTTGTGTCTATTTCTGGCTCATTAATCTGCTGCCGTCAGCTTGGTGGTGACAGCATGCAGTATTACTAATACACAACCAGGACACACACACACACACACACACACACACACACACACACACATCTGACAGTATCCTAGGGCTGAGAGATGCCTCTTAAGAGTGTATGAATTGACAGAAAGCTGTGTGTGTGTGTGTGTGTGTGACCTTAACTAGACTTGTGAGGCCCTGAAGACATCAGCTACAAGAGGTTAAAAGTACATGAGTGTTGTATTGTATTGTGCTTTTTCTCTGTATGCATGTGTTTTACTTTCTCCTGTTGTGTTGAACTGTTTTTACATACAATGTTTAGACTCTTCTCCATCATCAACACCATCAAGCCAGAGTTAGATGTCTGTGTCACTACACGTATGGGAACGTGTGCGTCTGAAGTTTGGGGACAGTTTCACAGTTGTTGTATTGATACTAGGGGTGTGGCGAGGGCTCATGCCACGATGTCTCACAATAGAACATGACGATATTACTGAGGTGAAAAGTGGTGTCAGTACATAACAGAACCAGAGGAGCAGCCGGCATGACGGAGTGTGAGGGTGAAAGAAAGTCACCCACAGCTTCAGTTAGAAGTTGGAAGCTCATGCACAGTTCTAAGGTCTGAAGAGACTCATGTGAACTCCTACAGGAGAGAAGCCAGTCAGCTGAGTTTGTAGTAAAACCTTGCATATTGTTGGCTTTTACGACATATGATAATTCATACTCTGTAGAACTGAAGTGACATTCACTACAAGATGATTGGTTAAAACAGTGTTTTACATTTTGACTTTCAGTCAAATAAACCTGTTTTTCCAGTCATACTTTATCAGTGAGGATTTCTTTAAAATAGCGTCTCGCTCTCGTGAACCCACTATCATGTATCGCCGTGTCTCGTGAGTGTATCGTCACACCCCTACTTCATACTGCAACGTTAACATTCCCAGTAGGAGGCGCTCAAACAGCAAAGTACAGAAAAGAAGAAGCTAGTAAACAGAAACGGTAGAGATTTTGAACCAGGCTCAAAGCTGTTATCATTTCCTCCTAGAACTGGTATTATGTCACGTTATTAAGTGTTGATACTTTTCAGGTGGGAAAGTAGCCACTTAGACCGAGAACAGGTGGTCGTTCTAGCCAGGTAATGCCAATGTGCTCCGACGTTTGCAGAGATGCGAGTACCTGCTAGCGGACCAATTAGCAGGCAGCCACTCAGAGCAGAGTCAAATCAACTAACTGGTTCAGGATGTGCAGCTCCGCACAACACCTAGTCAGGTTTGAGCATCAGACCGTCTGCAACCATCAGCAGCCAACATTTACCCCTTCGCTGCGTAGGTATGCGTTGACATTTAAGAGGGCAGACATGTCTAAATTAAGCTTCAGAAGGTGTCGTATCCAGTCCCAGGCTCATCCTGCAGCCTGACACTGAGGTCAAACCTCCAGCCTGAGTCATAAAGAACTAAGTTCAGAAACCAGAAGGATCAGGAGTCCTGCAGCAAATGGCCTGGCACCCACAGAGCCCTGATCTCAGCATCATGAAGTCAGTCTGGGATCATATGAGACCGCCTGAATCCCCAGAGGAACTGTGGCAGCTTCTCCAACCCAGACAAGCTGCGTGCAGGCGTACTGAGGAAAACTGGTGCTGCATGCTGTATTCAGCTTATTAATAAATAAAAATTATCCATAAAATTTTAAAACCTCTTCACTTTACTTTTAACTGGTCCAGGTATCAAAGCGTCAAGCCTACTTCGTGCACCTTTCAGTTAGAGGAGCTGTGCCTGGCCAAAATGTTCTGAGCTTTACAGATGATGGAAGAAGGGTTGTGTTACTGCTGCACAGAGCCAGAAAAGCTGTTTGCCCCAGTTTCCAGGCTTTATGCTGAGCCACACTGTCAGGTATCATTCAGATGGGATTATGCTAACAAGCTCCACATCTAAATCTCCAGGAAAGCAAATTAGCACGTTCCTCAGCGTTTTTAACTCTTTCTGTAACTTCAAAGGTCCAGAAAACTGAAGAAAACCTCTGTTGCATTTGTGTCAAAGCTGTGACTTAATGTGTTTTACATAAAATTCACAACCTTTTTTAGCCAGGCAGGACACAGAAGGATATTTTAGTTGTGTCCTCACACATTAGCAGTATGTATGTGTTTTTTTCTTACTTGCGGCCTCCACCAGCTCTGGGTGCAGGCTGTAGGGGACCAGTGGGTTGGGCAGGTCGGCGAAGAAAGCCTTCAGTGCTCCAGCGACAGCGTTCACCGCCACGTCCATCGCCACAAAGTCGATGTTGTGATCTACAGATAAAAAAAGAGTGGAAAGAGTCAGCAGCAGATTCACAGGCTCACACTGGGTTCTAGAGTTTACCTAGACCTGAACTCTTCAGTTTTCTCTTTTATATGTTCGTTATCTGTTGTTTCAGGACAGCTTCAGATCCAGTGTGCCATTCAGTTCATCCTCTGCATCTCAAACAGGGCAACCAGGAAAACAGCCCTACCCAGGCTGAATAACATGATCATGCTGTAAAGTTTCTGTGGTGTGTTGGAGGTTTCTTCTCTTAAAGGGAGTTTTTCCTCCCCACTGTCACCAAGTGCTGCTCAGGGGGATTTGTTGGGTTTTTTGCCATAATATTAATAATAGTAAGGTCTAGACCTTAGTTTGTCAAGTGTCCTGAGATGACTTTTGTTGTGATTTGATGCTATACTAATAAATCTGAACTGAACTGAACTCATGTACCCACAATCCTCCAGTTCAAAACTACGCTCCTCAAATTCTTCTGTATGCCAAAAAAAAAACCAGACACAAGGACAGTTTCAGTAACCCTAACCCTAACCCTAACCCTCCCCCGGGCCATCACTCTGATGAACACTTTGCTTTCTTTTTCTCTCTGTTTACTCGTCGTTGCCTTAAAGAAGAACACTGTACATGCACACTGAGAGCCGCTGCACCAGAGTCAAATTCCTCGTGTCCGACACACCTGGCCAATGAAGCTGGTTCTGACTCTGAAATTCTTCTGTAACAGTGCACAGACACATCACTGACTTTCTGGCTGGACAGCAGCAGATTTTCTTTCAAGGAAATTCCTGCCTTCCCTGACATAAGTGACACAATTCTCTGCAGAACACATTCTGAGAAATAACTGAGAAACCACAGACACCAAGTAAACTGTATTTTAATGAAGGAGCAGGAGGAGAAAAGTTGTCCACCGCCTCGCCACTTCCCAGAGTAGAATAAATATTATAAATATGCATGGCTTATTATTTACTTTAAACAAAATATGAGCACACAGCAAAACACACTCGTACACAGAACAGTCACATTCCACTAATTACTCATTCAGGTCATGTCACCAATTACTCAGCCTCCACATATTTTCTTTGCCTGAATATAATTTAACAAACACAGTTTTAACTAATTCCCCAGACATGTCCTCTATTTGACTCCACACACTGCAACATTTGCTACATGTGAACATGCAAAGCCAACAGCTGAATGAAATATGGGGGTTGCATGCGGATCCCGACGGCCAAGCAGATGCAACAAGTACAAGGTGCTGTTATATCCACGTTAAGTCCAAGTGACAACGGTTTACATCTGAGTCTGATAACCTGAGGCGGTCCATTCACATACGCGTCAAACCAGATTTTCCTGGGTCAGCTCTTCACTTTAGGCATCAAAAAGCTGGTGAGTGGTTGTGTTGCAGCAGCGAGGCTCACAGCTGAGCTTTGCATCTGAGTTGAACAGAGCTCCTCTCTGATCACGGCTAACAGAGGTTGTTATCATCAGTGTGTCTGGAGGCACAGAGGCCCGAGTGTTTCTATGATGGAGCTGCAGGCCTGGAAGAGGATACACGTCCAGCTCAGACACACACTATTATTTTCTTTTCTTCCTGTTGGGAGAGGAAGGAAGCTCCAGTTTGGGCAAAGAGGTTTATGGCTTTGTTCGCAGCGAGGAAGCAGCAGGTCGGGTCACCTCTTCAGTCTGGAGGTGGAGTTCTTTAGCCACACATCGAACTGTGTCAGCTGTCCCATTAATCCTGAGTAAAAATACTGTACTGTTAAAGGAAGACATCTACACCAGGCGATGCAGCACCAGAGCTGCACCCACCCCTTTTACACACTGGACTGTTTTTTCTTTCTTACTGTACATGCTCTGCTTTTGCAGCTTTGTCTCACCTCGCTCTCTGTGCACCTTCCTGCAGGTATGCCTGGCTCTAGGCCAGGTTTACACTTCACTACAAGTTGTGCACTGTATATGTGTGTGTGTGTGTGTGTGTGTGTGTGTGTGTGTGTGTGGTGAATAAAAATGAAATGAAATATGGATCATTTCCTGTTTTGACACACTGGGAAAATGATGACAGGAAGGAGGAGACAGAGGGAGGAGAAAAGGCAGAGGGAACGAGTACAGAGCCCTGAGGTAACAACAGTTGTCAGACTGAAAAAATACTGATGCAAACACACGGGTTGGACAGAAATATCCAAGGAAATAAAGCGATAAAAGAGGAACGAGTCATACACATCAGGAAATGCACAAGCGAATAAATAGAGAACGAAAAAAAGGGAAGGGACAGAAGTGCAAAGGAAAAAGATCACATTAAAAGAGGAACTGGAAAGACAAGAGACAAAAGGGTAGAGAGTAAACGACAGAGGACAAGGAAAGATGGTCAAGTTTATTAATAAACCAACAAATGCTGCTTCAGCCCAAAGTGAACCACAAAGATCCCCAAATCCCAAAGGAAACCCATCAGAAGTGAGCTGCTACCCAGCCTCATCTAAATCTTCAGCTATTTCCATAAATACATTCAGCTTAAGTGGCAGAAGCAGCCAGAAGTCAACTCTCCCCTCTCGCTGAGAGAGGAGCTAATTAACAGTAATGGTGTGATTTCCACAGACAGATGTTATCCAGCTGCAGAGAGAAGAACCACTGCAGGATGCATGTGTCCGGTCAAAACAGGACAAAGTTACCTGCAGGGAGCAACGTGACATGTGGGACAACAGCAGCTTTACCTAACGCCTGCACAGAGTCGACTCGAGGGCCAGAGTCGGTCTCTGACAGTCACGGCTCAGTGTGCTTTGTGGGGACATCTCAGACATTTAGTAAAAGACGGCTGACGCGACATGTATGACATTTAGCTGTCAACTTCAAAGGAAGGCGGAAAAGACAAAACGAACGGAGCCAGAAACAGACAGGAAAATCACCACGGGCTGTTTTTAGTGACTCGTTTCATCCCCGACAGCTTTTTCTCACTTTCACTCTCTTATTTACAGCCTAACAGCAGAGTCACTTCATGTGTCATATGTTGTTGTTTTCACAGTGAGGTACGCCTCTCCTGTTCTGAGGTGCACACACTCTGCTTATATGAAAAAACTGTTGATTCTTTTGTCCTTATCAACAGACCAAGTGGACAGACCATTTTCTTTAGCCCCTCCAAAGGACAGAGGAGCATGTGAAATAAAGTAAACGGTCACATTTATTCCCCAGTAACTGAAACCAAAGACAGGGCAAATGCATTGCATTAAAGATGAACATTATACATAAGTAAAGCCTGTTTCTGCATCAAAAATAAGCAGAGTATGCATACATAGTCTGACGTGCACGTCCTCAGAACAAAACTACACGTCACAGCGACTGTGGCTGGCCCACTTTGTTGCATTGCATTTCCTCCTATGTCCATGTGTCTCAGTGGCTGGACAAGCACAGACAGCTCACCCTCCTTCTGCCTCAGTCCATTTAGTGGTCACACAGACCGCCTCCTCTGACATCTCCTCTCTTCTCTGTGCTGCAGTAATTTCAGTACAACTAACTGCTGTAAAACATCTATTAACTCCAGCATGATCCGCTCAGTTCCAGTCACACACAAATGAAGGATTAATATTGCGTTGGTGAAGTGCAGAGGGTCTGAACCATGGGGTCTCATTCTCAGTAGAGATCTGATAGAGCTTGGTGGCCATACAGTAACCTTTAATGACCACAGGCCATGGTGAACGCCGAACCCTGGGTCACCTGAACCTAAAGTGTTCACTTAATATTACACCCAAATGGACCTAAACAGCTTAGACATGGAGGAAACTATGGCCAGAAAAAGCAGGTTGAGAAGTATTTGATGTCTGTGTGGTCCAGTCTGATGACACCGTCAATAGGACATGTTTAACTCCATTTTAAGGGCGAGTACTTTCCTTTAAGGTGTCGCTGGTTATTTAAGACATACAGTACTAACGTTTTAATTATTCATACACTTCAATGATGAGTCAATGTTTCCCTTTATGTTCAGGCTACTTCAGAGTTAACCGAGATTCCTGACAAGTTTATTTAAAATGCGAAGACACAAAGTGAAGACGTTAAAAAGTAATCAGTAATCACTCAGAGAATGTAAAAAACAAACGACCTCATCTCTGTGCAGTCTCCATATTTCACCACCCGGCTGTAAAATAACTGCCATTCCTGTCCAAGCGCTGGTGATTTCTGCCTGTGGTGACCTTATTTATCCTAACAGTCAGTTTGGCGGCTGACCAGCCCTCATACATGTGTTTCTCTTTAAGCACCTCTGCTGTGTGGTCAGATGTACAATCAGTCAGCTAGAGGTTTCCCTGCTGGTTGAATTTACTGCACACATTACACAAGCGCAGCTCAATCAGTAACACGTTTTCCACTGAGTTCTTAAACAGCATGATTAATTTCAGGGCAACACCATTTAGAACCACAATCTGTGACCATAATGAGAACCACCGGCCTCTGTACTTTGAAACTCAAGTTACATGTGCTCTTTCTTCAGGTTCAGGTAGCTGAAGATGTATTTATGAGGTTCTGCTGTAGGCATGTGTCTGCACTGGTGTGAGGGTTTTACCTTGATCAAATTGCTTCTGGATGTTGTCCTGGTCCGTCTTGTTCCCACAGACGCGATACAGACCCTCTGTTGTGAGACCTGTGAACACAAACAACAGCCGCCTTCAGTTCGTAACAACTCAGACTTCATTCATTTGGAATTTCAGCAGCAATGCTTAAAAAAAAACATGCTGAATGGAAACAGATGGTCTAACAGCAGCAGTGTAATGGGTTTTATACAACGTGGGTATCAGCAATCACAGAGTTTTGTGGATTAAAGCTAAAAGCTGCTCAACTTTCATGCCATGAATTCCAGAAAAGAAGGTGTTTCTCTGGACTTTCTCTTTCTAGGTTTCACCAACCTCTCAGACAGTATTCATTGATTATCATGACTAACTTGTCATTCAGTTCTTGATCATTTCTGGGCCTCTGTGCATGTGCTTCCTGTAACAGGATGGTTAAAAATATTTATGCTGCAGTGGGTCATCAGTTTACTTTGATGGGAAAAGTTGGGGAGCTCTGGACCAGGGCACCAGCTGATCCAGGTGCAGCAGTGACAACACCACACCAGAATGAAAATGGTAACAGGTTAATATGTGGAAATGTTGACCTGATGCTGGTGCTCAAGTCTAGACAAGTCAAGAGATGTCACCACTGTTTCTGAAAACATTCATATCCACAGAAACTAACAGACCGACAACGATGAGACAAACAGTAAACAAACAATCCAGTTATTTGTTTTCAGTCTGCAGCTGCTCTGCCAACAGTGTTTGACCCTCCCAGTGACTCACACCGGATGCGTCCACAGCAGTGTGAACACACCAGACCAGATGTCCTCAGAACTGGGCCACCTGTGTATGTGCTCCTAGACCCGATTCCTCTCCGACCTCTGACTGTGCAGCGGCGTCAGAACGGTCAGATCAGAATCCATGTGGTCATTTTAACGTCTTCTCCTCTGCACATACGGCCTGTCGTCATCATTTGGCGTCGGCCCCTCACAGACCGGTAACAGTAAACATGGAGGAGAGCGACGACAGCAACGGCGTCAGAGGAGAGACCAGGATGTTTCACATGTGGTGGACGTTTATGGAGAAGCTTCTGATCAGGACAAACTGGGAGGAACATATCGTAACCCAGTGGTTTGGGAGGAAACTGGGCCACTTGACCATCGCACACGCCACCTGGTTGTTATTCCTGTGTGCACGTGGCCCACATTTCAGTTACATCTGTGCATGTTCACACCAGAACCAGGTATGCGGCACTGACACACATGGATGGGAAACGGCAACACAACAAGGTCACATCTGAGCATTAAGGCCTGAGATGTGGCTGCAGCCTCTGACCATAAATATCAAACAGCTGGTCTCAGATCAGCACATATGGTCACTGAAAGTCTTGATTAGAGCTCTAACACGTGCTCTGGCTGCACAACACAAAACACACACAAACCATCCATATATGCTGCAGCTCTGCTGTCGCTGCTGCAAGGTCACACACACTGCAGCGTACATGTACGTGTGTGTGTGTGCGGGGCCCCTGCAGAGGCAGTTGAGCAGAAACAGTGTTATCTAAATCCAGCTTTAATGGACTGAAGTAAACCGTGTCAAGTGTGAGCAAGTGAGAGAGACGTTGTGTATGTGTCTATATGTGTCTTGGGACGTGTGTGTGTTGACTCAGGTGTGGCTTAACATTAGCAGGATTCAGAGGGAAGCAAAGGGCTGATATTACTCATGTTGTGGGGACACATATTGGTTTACACACTCACACTGTGGGGGCTCAGTGCCCTATAGGGACAAAAACCAAATCCCCAAAACATAAATCATGAAAAACGTAAAGTGACAACTTGGTTTTAGGTTAGGCTATGTCTCCAGTCAAGGTAATGTCCCCTGAAGTGATGGAAACACAGCAATGTGTTTTTGCTAATCCAATCAGAAACCCGCTCAACCCACTTTATCTATGTACGTGTGTGTGTTCCGGTATCACAGTATCGGCAGAATTTATCAGCCCAGGAAAACGACGTCGGCAGAGAGCTTTAAACCTGCTCTGCTGTTGTACACTACAAATGTGAAATTACTGTTTCGATGAGGTCTGACTTAACAACCCAAAGCATTGACCTTTAACCTAATGACACGCTGTTGTCAGATAAACCCATTTGAAGCCTCTGAGTGGCTGATGATCCGCTGGTTCACAGCTTAACTTGGCACTGACACACTGGAGTTTTATCTTTCATAAACTGAACACTAAGACGTTGGCCACAAACCACAGAAACATCCAGCAAGAAGCAGATTCCTGACGGTGGAACTTTAACAAAATGAGCTGAAAATGGTGCAAAGTGAAATACGCTGTAGTGTTTATATCAGTATGGGATATGTGGTAAAATAATGATTCTATAGCAACTAACGACACAAAAGGCAAAAGGAATAAGAGAAACTGCAAACATTTGTTTAATTTGTGAAAGACCTTCAAACAGCCTTCTCATAAAACAGCCTGAGAAGGACACATCCATCTTTGAATTGAGCCACTCACGAGTGCCATCACGCATTCACCTCTGACCTTAAAATGACCTCTCCAGCCCTGCACATCTCTCTGTCCTTGTGAGGACATCTGATTCTCAACAGGACGTAACACACACACACGCACACACACACACAGTTTCTTATCTGATCATTCACTGTCCATCTCCCTCTATCTTATCTCTGCTGTCTCACTGCCTCCCCCTCTACCCGTCCCTCGCCGTCTCTTGCCTCAGTTATTTTGTCGTCATGACACTGGGAGGGAACAGCAAACCAGTTCAATAAGTTAAAGTCAATCACAAGCTCTTTTTTAGGACACAGAGTGGAGAACTGTCCTCGCTATGATGGTTTAAAACTGAAACTGGTCCTCATAAAGATAGCAATACAATTCATTTGAATATACCTGAAACCAGGCTGCTGTTGCTAAACCAACACCGTGTTGCTGTGTGGAGACCCTTCACCTGAACAGGCCGATAACGACACACCGGGGTGAGGCGTCCTCACAAACAGACAAACTGGATACAAACATTCAGTGTTAAACACACTGTTTCCATTTAAATAATGACTTGAAGGTGTTGAGGCGTCAGGCCTGACAGTACTGAGATAATCAGATTAAAGATAAAGTGGCTGAACACGTCAACACTGCCTCAATGTTTACACGGTGGGGTTGTGAGCAGTTTAACAGAGAATTCAAAACACCCACAGTCGTCAGCAACACGATCTTAGGCCCATCGTCTTTAAAGTTCACGAGCTGTAGTTTAGTTGGTTGTTTATTTAAAAGGATAACTGTGATGTCACACTGTCATCAAATCCTATGAAAATCCCTAAACTAAAAGATTTCACCTCCTACTAACAAGTTCTGCTCTCGCTCCTCTGAGCCACAGAGCTCCTCTGAGCCACACACATACATCAGTGACCACACTGATGCACTGGCTGCCATGTTCCCTCGTCACCAAGAACACACACTGGGGTCTATTCTGACTCAGTCCCACAGACTGAGTCCTGCTGTCACAAATACTCAATGGAGACCAAATGTGGATTCATCCTGCACTGAAAATAGTCCCAACAAATGCACCGTTTCCGCCGGTTTGATTGTTACGCCCACGGTGTCCAGCTGCTTTGAGAAATTGCAGCACCTTTAAAAAAGGAAACTATGTATTTGTGCTTCCTTCTGTAAGAACCAATGAGCTTGGAGCTGAAACTAACGCCTTGGTTTTGGTCTTTTCATGTGACTTGACAACAAAATGATATAAAATAGCCAGTGTTATCCTTTAACTGTGTATGGAGCAGGTTAGAGAGGTGAAGCGTGTTTGTATTAGATTCATATTATACTATTATAAAGATAAACAGCACTCACAGGCCCCTTACTGCACCAGATCTTGGTCTGGCTTTAAACAAACCAGAAGTTTGTTTTTGTAAGGAAGCGTACACATGGCAACACCAGTGTTCTGTGTAGTGTGTTATGTGGTTGATCTTTAACCCACACACACACCCCAACCAACAGTGAACACATTCTGCTGCTTCCACCTCATATCAGTCGATTCCAGCCTGGATGCTCCAGTTTCTCATATCCAGGACATTTAGGTCCTATCCTGCTCATTATAAATGGAGTTTAAAGAAGATGAATGTGCAGGTAAAAGCGTTTGTTTTCCCACAGGAAACCAAATGCAGCTTTTCCCACAATCCTCAGGCTGAGAAATGAGCTGGGCTTTGTGGCCTGGAAGTCATTCTGCTGCCGATACTCTGCTCCAGAGAGAGGGCACAGTGAGTGCGCTTGTGTCTCAGGGAGAAAGAGCACAGCTTTATGTGCAGGGAGGTAATGACCTAAGCCGAGCGCACGCACACACACACACACACACACACACACACACACAGCTGAGGTCGTGGTATGGTGGAGTCATCAGTTTCCCCTGTTGGTGTGTGTTAATTTAATGACCGGCCCTCCATAGCCATGGGTCAATATAAATCAATACAAAGGCTGCGAGGAGTGTGCATGTGTGTGTGTGTACCGTTATGATTTAATATGTGGGCACCTTGGATAACGAGATCCATACTCGCCAACACACACGGTCCCAGCAGACAACAGGCCCACAGCTGCAGCCTGTTTTCTGCCAGAGGTCTTCACTGTAGGACAGTAGATCTCCACTGCTAAATCACTGTCATCACATGGCCAGTGCCTCTTTGTGTCTGTGCTGAATGAAAAGCAGGTGTCTTACTCTCTATGCTGCTCTCACAGGCAGACAGATGTTTGTCGTCAAGTCAAAGAAAAGCCCAAAACAAGCAGAGCTGCAAGGAGACCGGCGGAGGCCGTTCTCGTGTTCCTGAGATGTAATGTCTCTCTTGATTTTGGCCAGAGAGACAAACCAGCTTGATTACATCAGTAAGATTAGAAGACCGCCCAGGGGACATCTGAGACAAGGTTGGAAAAGCAGGACAGCAACTGAAAGAAAGGGAACTCCCCAAACGGAGACATCAAGGTCAGGTTACTAGTCACAGGCAGCAGAACCGCGTTTATGAAAACAGCTGTCTTCTGTGGCTCTGAAGGAATCCTGTCAAATCTTATAAATATAATGTGAGTCGTGTCTTCAGGGCTATTCTGGCTCTGTGTCTGAGACGACAAAGTTATAACAAACATTACCTTCATAATTAACTGTGTGAAGCCACCTGAGCGTGTCGGCTTCATGTCACCCTGCTTCCTCCTTTTTTTAAGACTCCTGATGGCAAGCTTACTCAGTTGGACCTAGAGACATTTACATATCAGTTTCAACACAGCACAAATCTGAACTGCATGCAGTCGCATCGATAGATCGGCACACACAGAGGGGACGTTGCTAGGCCCACTAATCACAACAGTCTGTTCATGAAGTAAGAAAACTGGCCACACTCAGTATATGTGACCTGATGTACCGTCCAGTCTCACACATACTGTTGCTCTTTCCGTCACAATCGTGGGTATCTCTGAATTTATCTGTGAGGAGCATTAACGATTTTTAACAAACTGATGAAGTCAGTAATGTTATGTATTCCCTTCCTGAACAGGGCTTTAGTGGGGCTTAAAAGACACAAGCAGAGCGGTCCCAGAAAAGTGAAGTTGCAATATGGGAATCAAGGATGAAGCATTTTTGAATCTTGACCAGTACTAAGCACTAAAAGCCAGGACCTCTCAGCCTCTACTTTGACCCTTCTCTCCCAATGTGTCTCTTCCGAATGCACCAACTTGGTGGAAGTGCAATATTAAAATCACTGGAGTACCCATGTAGTCTGTCCAGTAGCCGAGTATTTAAGTCAAGTACAAAGGTAATGATTTTGGGTGAACAGCGAGCACTGGTATCGAACCAGTACTTGGTACCAACAAATACCTTATGGTGCAGTGCTGGATGCTGAACTGTATTAGCTTAATTATAACCACCTCATTAGATGATGCAAAGAAATTCTATAAATCTGAAGGGAAACGAGGAAGAGCAAATGCCATGACAAGAAAATGTTTTTGCTTCACACTGCATTTTCAGGAGCCCGGGAAGAAGAAGCCAGATGAGAGGAGCTGAAGGCCGACTGCTGTGTGGCTGATGTGGGGTGAGATGCTTCTAGCCTCTGTTTTGTATTTCTGCTGTGTAAATGTCTCATTTACATCTGGTCTACCTGAATCTAAGCACTATTTTCCCCCATGTGCGTTTCATCATCAGGTGAAATCAGAGAGAGGAAAAAAGGACGAGGCAGAGGAGACATATCAGGCCTCTGCAGCGGGGAGGAGGAGTTGAGCAATTACACCTCCCTCTGTGCTCATTCGTCTGGTATATACCAGATCTCTCCCCCACACCTCCCTCTCCTTGTCTCTAGGTAGTAGCTGCCAATTTTAATTTCAATTTACTTTATCAGTATGCAGTATGACATGTAAAGACATTTGCCCAAACACATTCAGAAAAAATGGTGGATGAAGAAAAAGGTAAAGCTAAAATGGCAGAGATACAAATTTGTCAGATTAGAACTGAATTATATTCAGTATATTACGACCCCCGATCATGTTAACGCTGTCTGTGGTTGTTTCACAGCGAAAGGCCTCTACACAGAACTTATTGGTTCCTTTCTTAAACAAGTACAGGAACAACTTGTCCTACAACTTATCTTTGACTTACTTATGACCTTATCAAGTAGATGGCACTCAGAAAGAGCAAACCTCCACTGAGGCGCATCGACGCCTACCTCTGGCATTTGGATTCACATTGATATCATTATATTAGTTCAATTAGTTTTCAGGATAAAACCTTTTCTGGATCAAGCCGATCCAGCTCAGAGATGCTTAAACATGAGCTGGGAGTTAATACAGGAACAAAGGTACAAACACATGCTGCTCTGGTCCAGCACCATGTTCTCCACCGTGCTGAATCTACAGCGTAAACACAACAACCCACATATGTTTGGATCTGTGACAGTAAACCTGCTGTTTACCTGTAAACAACAGTCTGATTTCTTTCACTTATATTTAATATTGTCATCTCAAACAGCTTGTGTTAACTTAAGTGAGCTATTTAAAAACCAAATAAAGTTTCATAATTCCATTCTCACCACTGTGAAGAACTCACAGTAGAAAACACAACACACTGACCTCCCTACAGTCCGAGCTGTAGGGGGGTCAGTGTGTGTGTGTTGACAGCAGGACAGATGTCTGGTTCCCAGGGGACGACGGACGCATCCGACAACACACACACACAGTCATACGCACTAATTTCTAATGTAAGTGAGACAGATGGGCCAGTATTGTAAATAAAGCCGTCAAGCAGCAGCCACCTAGCTACTGCTGTTTACTCACACAGAAACATGGTGGTGTAGCTGTCTTTGTGAGGACACACACTGACATAACCTTAGACCCACACCCAACCCTTACACTAACACCTAACGTAACCTGAACCTTAAAACCAGGTCTGAACCCTCAAACAGTCCTATGAATTTAAGAAATTGGTCCTCGCACTGCAGGCTATACCAGTGCACACACACAGCCGTTTGCTTGATCCCTCTTTCTCTGATAATCTCTGTTTCCTGTTGCAGAATATGATTAATTATAACGAGGCCTTCTAAATTATAAACGCTCACGTCTGCAAAGAAATTGCGTCATGAGAAGTGTGGAGGGTTGGTAGTGGCAGAGTCACTCACAGAGCTACGGTAAGCCCTGAGGAGGAGGAGGACGTAGCAGTACCTGCACTGATTACGGCCACACTTTGTCACACAGTACTCAAGTGAGTTTTAACGCTATTTAAAGTTGGAATGCTTTAATCTACGTGGCTGACAGTTAGCTTGGTAGCATAAGAAAGGAGGCGGGAGACGGCAACAGCCAGTCAGTGACAGACTGTCAGAGTGTGAAGTCACATGTTTTGACAAGAAGAGTGACGGAGCTGCTTCATTACAAGGAAAAGCTCCTATAACCTTTAATAATACGAGCATTAATGAGTCAGTTCAACAACACACTCATTACATCTTAGCAGTCACATTCTGTTATACACACCCCGGTGAACACACATTCTATTTATGTGACTTAATGTACTTGCTATTACACACACACACACACACTGCGTGCATTTATTTTTGGCCAGGCTAAGTGATGACACAGAGGAGAAGATGGAAAGAAGAGATAATGAAGAGGTAGAAAGGATGGAGATAAATGTGAGGTTGGAAGCTGACAAAGAGAAGATGGAGGAAGAGAGGGATAAAAGGATGAACAGGGAAACAGAAGAAGAGGAAGAGGAGAGCATGACTAGAGAAGAATGAGGATGTGGGAAGTGAGAAGAAACAGAGAGAAAAGACTTGAGAAGGAGGATGAGAGGAGGAAAGGGTAGAATGACAGGATGGATGAGAGAAGAAAAAGAAGAAAAGGGAAGATGGATGAGGAAACAGTTTGGAAGAAGTGAAATTACAGGAAGAAGGATGAGAAGGACAAAAGCATGGAAAAAGAGAAAGAGGAGAGAAGAGCAGAAGTCAAATGAGGGAGAAAAGGTGAGAATGAGGGGCTGAGGAGGAGAGGATGGATGAGAGGATGAGTGAACAGATGAGGGAGATGGAAATGAAATAAAACGCTGGAGGGAGAGTATGAAGAAGGAGGCTAAAGAAAAAAACTGGAGATAAAGGTGGAAGAAAGGAGTGGGGGTGAAATTAAGGATAGATAGAAAGAAGATGGGAGAGATAAGAAAGGAGACGGTGAAGAGGAGAGGGACAAAGACAGTGAGCACCTTGTGTTGTACAACGGGGTGGAAACACCCTCCAGGAGCCGCTGCATCATCAGAAACGCACACAGTTACTGCTGTGTGTGTGTGTGTGTGTGTGTGTGTGTGTGTGTGTTGAGCCTGGAGCAAGGCGCTCAGGACAGACACACACATGTCCATCACAGCAGGACTTCAAAGTCCTCTCAGCACCTTTCCATTACCAGCTACTGTCCAGCTGTTACAGCTGTTAGCTGCTTTAACGGTAACACTGTTTTTCCACTCACACACATTTAGACCTGAATCATCACATTATCTCTAACACTTATCCCTGAAGAGGGTTGCGGAGGGCTGGAGCCAATCCCAGCTGACACTGGGCTGGAGCCAATCCCAGCTGACACTGGGGGAGAGGTGGGGGTCACCCTGGACAGGTCGCCAGTCTACCACAGGGCTGACATGTAGACAAACAACCACACACACCCACACTCACTCCTACGGGCGATTCAGAGTCACCAGTCAGCCTAAGGTGCATGTCTTTGGACTGTGGGAGGAAGCTGGAGTATCCGGAGAGGCACAGGGAGAACATGCAGACTCCACAGCCTGGGCTCAAACCTGGAACCTTCTTGGTGTGAGGTGACAGCATTAACCACTGGTGCACCATGCCACATGACAAATTAGTTTTTAATAATAAAATAATTAGATGTTTCTGTGGTTGTGTAAGGATATAACTGGAGCACAACCCAAAAAAGACAGACAGCTCTCTTTACTGCACTTTGCATGAAGTTCACACATTGCTGATCAAAAACAGCTGTGAAACAAAAAGCGCCTGTATCTTAATGTGACCAAAGCCAGAAACCGTCACCGTTTCTCTGACTGGAAAACAGTGAAGGAAAACAGTAAATAAGCAAAAAGTCCAGCAGCACTGAGGCTTAAAGAGCCTGTTCACCAGCCAGATTCTCACCCGCTGCTGGCTCCATTTGGACCAACTTTCAAAGTGACAGTGATCAACTGCAGCTACAGCTGAAAATGAGGTGGCATTTCACCACGGATTGGCTGAGACGGCGATGACAATCCCAGTGAGCCGGGACATTTTCACTGCTGCCTCATTACCAGCGAGACAGTGTGGAGTTTAAGACTGTCAGTTTATTTTAACAGTTAACACCAAAACTATTTGCAAAAGTAGATCTACATGTTTTTTGTAGGAAAGAGCAACGTTGGTCTTAAGCGCCGCTTGATTTATCATCATTTTATTGCTCATGTTAAACCCCATCCAGTCATGGCCACTTCCTCTACCTCTTGACCTCCACTCTGCTGCTGGTTTGTGTCCAGCACGCTCACATGTTCGCTGGCAGAACACACGAGAGAGGGAGAAAAAGGGCAACATAAGGGCTTTTTAAGGCAAACTAATGGAAGACTGGACTGCTCCAACACAGCCACAGGACACACTCCCCCCCGTCACACACAAGCCCTGTTAGACCAGATGACTGCCTTGGAGCCAGGTGGCACTGCACCAGCCCGTCTCTCTCTGCACAGCCTGCACCCAGGACACACACACACAGAGCGTGTAGCATGTTAATTCACCTTACCACCACACACACACACACACAACCCATCCAGGGGGAGCTGTAGCCCCCAGCCTGACTCACATTAGCCTCGTTTGTCCCTCGCCTTCAGGTTAGTGGCAAATGGATGCTGCCCTAATACTCAGCTGTGTGCGCTCCCACACACACACACACACACTAGGGACCGTAACCAATCGCCTTAATCTAATCCCTGCATAGCACTCTCACTTGAAGCAATATAAAGAGAGAAAGAAAGGCAGAGAGTGCCACAGTATACCAGATGAATCTGCAAACACCGTGCAGCCTCAGTATGTTCTCCAGGTTGTTTCTGTGAATATCAACACCCCCACTGAAATGTCCAAACAAGACAAATGTTCACAGTCAACACCTGGTCAGCAATGGGATAAAATATGTGGTGGCATCGGCCAAGGTGACCGCTTCAGAGGACAGCGTACAAAATCCAAAGAAAGTCAGCCTACCTCTCCTATGATACAGACTGGCCACACAAAAAGAACAAAAAACAGAGACAGGCGAGCGAGAGGCAGAAGGAGCCAGGTTTGTCCTGCAGGATGGGCCGTCTGGATGAAGGAGGGTAGAGGCCCAGCTTCACCTACTCAGCAG
>NW_018127995.1:917991-965602 GCF_001952655.1 Monopterus albus
GGTGGCTGCTCAAATATTCAGCCACAGGGATCACACACACACACACACACACACTTTCTCTTACTGTCTCTGAGTCAGTAACTGGGAAATCCACAGGAAAGAGATTACGACTACAGGCTACGGAGCAGGATGTAATGTGTGTGTGTGTGTGTGTAAGATGGATACAAATGGGAATTCAAACCCTTGTACATGCCTAAATTTTGAAGGAATCATGCCACCACACTCGAGAACCAGTACTGTGCAGATGTTTTAGGCACGTCAGATGTTTAGATTAGTATCAGTCACACAGTCCTATCAGGAGGCGCCTGATCAGTCCCAGCTTCATTCTGCTACACGACAACGAGCCCAACCAACCAGCCAGGATGGTGGATGGCCAGGTGGTTGTACGCTGCGCCAAGATGCTGAAAGAACTGAGTAGAAGACCTTATGTTTATATAATGTGAATATTTCAATCTTTCATTTTGAATAAATGAACAAAACACTGCAAAAACCTGTTTTCACTTTATCAATGTAGAGTACTGTGATGAGGGAAAGACTTAACTGAATCCATTTTAGGATGAATCTGAAATATAAAGATATGTGGACAACGTGAAGGGCTCTGAATACCTTCTGTACTGACTGTATCTGCCCAGAAACCACAGGCAACACAAACAGTTCCCCTCGCCCCTCTGCCTCACAGCCTGTGGTTCATTACATGTGGTTAAATCTCAAACCAACCATCAGACCGCAGGTTTCCACTTCCTCACACAAGTCAGGGACTGATAAATACGAAGTATTAGGAAACACAGGTGAAGCTGTGACTCACTGGAAAACGGTGGAACAAGCTTCAGTTACTACATCAGGGTTGCACAAGAGGTAGGAGCATCAGAAGTGTTAATGAGTGAATCACTCCAGGTTGTTGTCATAAAAACAGTGCTACATAAAACACCTGCTGGGAATGAAATATCATAAACCCTGGAGTTTGACCCTAAATAAAACTCACAAGTGACCCAAGATTTTGTACTTCGTGACTTCCTGGTTCAGTGGAGAAAAACCGGAGCAGGAAGAAAATGTGTGTGTGGAGGTAAAAGAAAAAACATCACTCAACAAATACAACTTCAAGTGTTTGACTTACCCAGGATCAGTGTGTAAATAAAGCTGCAGCTCTACTTAACAAAATACATACGAGTGACTTACACAGGATGAAAGGATTTGATGAAACATTACTAACAACATGAGATGTCCTTTCACTCCGATCCACCTGAAGTGTCCAGTCTCTGTGTCTTTATTGGACATTAGTGCATGTGAGAAATGTCAGTTTACAGCTGATGTGAAGCCGTGAAGTTTCTCTTAGCAAAGCCATTTACAGATGTTAATGAGAGTTGTTCTTCTTCCCAGACAGATGGCAACATCAGGAGGCCAAAGGTCAAACAGTTAGACCAGTCCCACAGGAAGCGCGGGCCATTGAACGGGAAGCTCAGTCAGTGTGTTTTCCATTGGACATGACGTCAGCCCAGCCGCTGGCAGGAAAACATCACGCACGTGATCACAACACACACACACACACACACACAAGTGTAGAGAACTGGACACACGCCAGCTGCCAATCAATTTTCAACTTCAACCAGCACTCTGGCTGATTTCAACACTTCTACTGGAGCACAGAAGGCAAGAGGCAGATGTGTAATAAAAAGAAGTGTCAAGAACGACTGACAGGCAAGGGTGGAAGAACACAGTGGATTCAAATTACTTCTCATCTCCTGTCAGGCGTGTTTTTGTAGCTTCTCATCCTAAACTCTCTCTTTCCGACCTCTGGGTCCACCGAATGGCTACGTTCTTCAAGTGCACACTTGGAGATGCGGTCAAAAATCCTTTTATTGTTTTCATTACGTCTATTTCACACCAGTGAAAATCCCTCTACTCCATGTGAAGCAGGCTGAAAACAGCCAGTACTCAGCTTGTATGAAGCCTGGTTGACATGGCTGCACAGAGCACTTTAAAACCTTTAAAGGGTCGGGTGGGCGAAACAACATGACCAACATGAGAAACTAGGTATTTAGACCGACAGTAACGTCACAGCAATGACAATGAAAACTATAAGGAACTCATTTTTAAAAAGTGGAATGTGAACGATTGTCCTCAATAAAATACTAATTCTAACTTTAACAAGAAAATAAAAAGCAACTTTTCACATTTTCCCACTGTAGTGACAATAAAACAAAAAGTATACAATAAACAAATAAACACTTTTAAACTAAAAAAAAAAATGTTGGGGAAGAATCAAGATCAACAACATTATGACCTACAGTAGTTTGCACTTATTAGAGTATATAAACTTCATCGGACTATTTATTCAGGATCCATCTCAACTGGTTCTTTGTCTTTCTGATATGTTTTACGGTAACGTCACCATTATTTTAGCTCTGTGGCGTTTTGATGGGCTAATATTTAATTCATGTGTTTTCAATAGAAATAATAGTAGTTTGAAGAATGAGCTCAAATAATAAATGCCATTAACATATAAAAATGTAACTAAGAAACTTTAAGACACTAAAATATCCAGTGGAACTCAACTGAAGAGCAGAGAACAGAAAGACCTCTCCCCCTTTCCTCCCTCCATCCATCCCTCCTCACATTATACTAAGTGCTGGGGAAGATAACAACCAATGGGACTTCCAAATGCATCCACATCCAAAAGCCATTTAATCACCGTCTCTCTCTCTTTCGCTCCTCTTCATCCTGCCTTCCTGCTAAACACCATTTCACGTCTCCGGAGGGCAGGAAACATTTAATAAAACTTCTCTAATTGTGTTTCGGCGGCACAGAGCTATGTGGCCGTCCTGGTGCAGTCACAGCTGTCTGCTCGTCATCAAAGAGAGACTACTACTTCTTCAGAAGGTTGGAGGCCAAACCGCTGGTTCGAGGACCTCTAGGTTAACAGACCTGGCAAAAATCCACTCTGCTGTGCCGCTCGCATTTTTGCTTCAGGTTCAACAAGGCTGACTTCCACAGGGAGTCAGGTAATTATGTATATTTAATCACTGAAAGAAGGAATTTAAGCACCAACGTCAGATTACAGCATATGCAGCTGTTAATGGTCATATGCAGCAAACTAGGGCGTGAGTGGTTTCATCACGTTAAAATATCCAGATGTCAGCGATTCTGGGTCAACAAAGGGCAGTGTGGAAGAGGAAAACCTGCAGGATTTAAACACCCCTTCAACTTCATTTTAAGCCATTTTACAATTTAGACAATCTGAACACAAGAACAACCATTTTCCTTCTGATAATATACACACATGCACTTTTTTAAGTGAATGATTTAAAAAAGCTGGCTTGTGCAGTGATGTGGTTACTTAACATTCTGCTAAAAAGGCAGCGTGGCCAACATATAAAATATGAAGATTTTGCATCAGGGCCCAGCATCACTGAGCACTCCGAATTAATTATTTACTCCGGTGCCGTTTATTAATAGAACGGTTTTAGGGCGACTATTCAAATTAGAGGTGTAGATGGTGGAACTACCTCCAAATGTTTTTACAAGTTGCTGCTGCTGTCTGAAGATTCACTTCTCACACACAGAAAAGTAGCGTGGGCAGGAAACCTTTAAGACGTGCTTCACGTCGCGCTCTCTCCACTTACTATTCTTTCTCATTTCTTTCACCTCCTTCAGCTCTTCTTGCCTCTCTTTTTTTTGCCATAACACTTCTTATTATCAGGTCTCTGCAACGCTGCCCCTTCACCTCCCCACTACTCAATGCTGATAGAAGTCTTCTTGCTGCTGAGCTCTTTGTACACAGTTACAGATGTTGTAAATACGGAGCAGAGATTTTTTCTCGACCTTGTACAGTTGGGTAAAACCGTGGCTGTGTAAAACCCTGATCTCCTGACTGGCATTATGGAGAAATGGAAGGTCGGGACCTCTCGCTGCACTGTAAAGACCACACACAAACAGATAAACAAGGCAGACGTAGGCTCAGTCCTTCAGGACAGACAGACAGACAGACTCTCTCTCCTTTAGACCTACATTCAGGTACATGTGTCCCTGTGAAAAGACCTGTGTGCATGTGAGGCTGACAACATACTAAGGAGCTGACAGATTTATTTTTGGTCACCTAACACTTTGATCAGGGATATCCTTAACCGTCCACAGCATGCTGACCCTGGCTGCATCTTTATCCAAAGGGGCATTTAAGACAGCTTGTAGTTAATTTGGCCACTCAACCCGTTCAAACAACATCCCAATCATCCACAGCACTTTGTTCCTGCTGCTCTCGATCCAGTGAGGCCTTTTTGACAGTCGGTAAGGATGAGGAAAGGAGCAGCATTAACACGGCCCATAAAGATCCATCAAAAGACCTTAACTGGAGGGTTTTCCTGTTTTTAACAGTCTCACATCCTTTTAGACCACACATTTAAATCATGTAAATGTAGAATTACCTTTAACTTCTTCCTTCATTTTACATACACAGAGCGACATGTCATGATCCTAAATAGTTGGAGAAAATGCTTTTTTTGTACATTTGTCAAACCACTGATCCATGAAGCAGAAGAACACATAGCTTGGTTGATGAGTAAAAGTTCATCTGTCAGGTGAATCAAACTGTAAAGCTGAGTCACAACAACGTTAAGCCCCAAGATTCACTTCAAAAACAACGTTTGTTACCTGTGGCCAGCACGGCCGTCTACTGTACAGAGACACAACCTGATGTACTTAATCACAACAAGTAGTGAATTACAGCGCCGCTCTGTGAGGATGCGTCTTCTTTTCATCAAACAAGGAAGCGTTTTAGCCACAAGGTCATACTTATAAAGCAACAATGGAAGCAACAAGTAGACTCTGAGCAGTCACTTTCTAACATAAGACAAATAACACATTATGGAAATTCAAGCTTAATTTACAGTCAAGTCCAAAACCTCCAAAATAAACATTTTGGGGTTTGATCTGAAGTGCACACACACACACACACAGAGTCGGTGCTTGTGAAGATGGATGCCGAGTTGAATTTACAACACCGTTTCCAAAGCTACACATTTTTTTTATCAAAACCTTGAAGGCTTTGTACGGGTTTCCTAAAATCCACAAGCCTTTGAGGGATTGCAAGGCCCCTGGGACGCCTCTCAGTTGTACATGGTGACTAGAACACACTAAAAATGACAAGCAGATCTCTTCTAATAGGAAGCAGAGAGGCAGTGAGCACAAAACACACATCCTGTTTTAATGGCAGCACTTTATCTTAGGAGTTTCTTTAACAGTTCTTTGATGCTGCACACACACAACTCTTGACACAGATGCACACTTAATTAGCTGATTCCTGGAAAACATCATGAGGAGTTGAAGCCTGAGATCTGCATTAAATCCACCAGGCTGGAAAGCGTGGACAAACATAAAACACTCTTATCACCTACACAGAATCACGGTCTCCACACTTTCAGTCTGTCTGACAACACACCAAGTCACAGCTTTTGCTCTCACACTTCATGGTCTGAAACCTCAGGCACCACAAATAGCAAATTATCACCTCTGCGCCTTTCGACTGGCAGCTTATTACATGTGGTTAAACTTAACCAAGCAGAAGTCTGACCTCCTGGAGTCTACCAAGCCTCTCTAGGACCAAAAAATAAAGTCAACACAAATTCAACAGTCACCGCCCCAGGGCATTTTGTAGACATGAAACAATTAGTTGTTTAATCTATTTGTATATAGACAGATCATTTTAATAACTGATTAAGTGTTAAACCCTATAAAACCATTTGTATCATATTTGATACGTGAGGTTTCTGAGCAAAAAAAAAAAAAA
Organism: Monopterus albus; assembly: GCF_001952655.1. Lineage (NCBI taxonomy): Eukaryota > Metazoa > Chordata > Actinopteri > Synbranchiformes > Synbranchidae > Monopterus > Monopterus albus. The sequence continues at coordinate 923,771 of NW_018127995.1, forward strand.
AAAAAAAAAAAACAAAAAAAATCGCCAAAAATGTCTCATGTATCAAATGTGATACAAAAGAAATAGAAATAATCGAAATAATATGGCACCTCTATTCCTATATGCCTGGACTGTCTGTCTATGCATATATGGCAAATAAAAATCATGAATCTTGAATTTCAAATCATGAATTATATTTTGGATTTTGTTAAAAGGTTTAATAAACATCTCAGTTCCAAAAAATTACAATGTTCTGGCTATTTATTGATATGTTGGGCTTTACAGGGTTAAGTTAAGTAAAATGGCAACACAAGCTCTATTCACTGGCAAAGACCAGTCATGTAATCAAGAAATAATCCATATATTCACTATCAGTGAAAACAGCTGCTTGCTCCTTACTTTTCTGATCAGTCAATTAACTGTGTATGTCAACAGATGGAAGAAAAATGACTGTGACAAATTCACAGAGTCCAAGCAAATGTCTTCAGATTGTTCATTTTGTCCAACCAAGAGCCCAAACCCACACAGAGGCAGGAACCAGCATCACATCGTCATATTTGAAGGGACACATTGGTGTGTGGCAGTAAAGGAGAAAGTGCCGAGGCCTGACTAACAAAGTCCGCTCAGCTAGACCGCACTTTGAGTCACCTCTGCCCAGCACGACAATAACCAGTCAGTCATGGCTGGCAATCAGTGGAGAGGGGGAAGGCTGATCTGATAAAATACAATTTATTAAATTTGTTGAACCTAAATAAACATTTAACACTAATGAATTATGAAAGTATCTGAATTATTTAAAGTACCTGAAAATAAAGGCAGGTGCACTAGGGCTGTTTTACTATACTCTGCTCTCCCCTTATTATTTTAGATTTTAAAAAATGTCCACAAATAATCAAAAAACTAAACAGTTTTAACATTTTGACCTTTACATCATTAATGCGACAGGTGTCCAGTGGAACAATGATAACAGAACAGCAATGCTTTAATGATTCCCTTTGGTGGAGTGTCTTTCCTACTCCCCTGCTCAGAGGTCAGACACAGCAACAGCTCTGGAGCGGGCAGAAGGTTTGAGCCCAGTTCTCTCATTGAGAGAGTCTCTGTAAGCACTGAGCAAATCATGTCAAGTCTCTTTACATTTGGAGCAGGACCCACCCCCTGACCTATAACCTGAAGTATGTTATACAGACAGATTAAACCCCTAATAAAACAACCATGCTGCATAGGAAGACTAAGCGCCTACCTAGGCTTCCCAACAAGCTAACGACCTGATAGGTGTCACCAAGTTGTAGTTCCTAAACTGTCTGGAGAGTAAACACCTTAAACAACAACAGGCTTTATAAAGAAAAGGGCAAAGATGTTCTTGCTTGTCTGGTAAGACATTCCAGAAAAAGAAGGAGGGAAAAACCTGGTAAATGAACCCAAAGGATTGTCTCACAGCACTGGCCAAGAAACCTCCAATACACTGCTGTCAACTGACAGGCGTCTACCCCCACATGCACATCCAAACACATACAGCACTGGGATTAATCCTAAATGTGATTGTCAGGCTCCAACGGGCTCATGTTGATCCAGCTGAACATCCCAACATATTGGGAAGGATTTTCAGGACAGGACTTAACAGCCTCAGAACAGAAAGAGCTCAGACACAAACACTACCTTCAAAAAAGAACTGAACTCGTACTCATTGAGAAATCTGGTAGGAAGACAGGAAATTCCCTCTTTTAAAAGTACAAACAAAACATCTGGCTTCAAAAATGGAGGTGCAGGAGGAGGGAGGATTTGAGTAGATTTTTCTACTGACAGCCTGAGGGGCTCCTACATTCTTTTAGTTGCTGTGGGTATGATTACAGAACAAGTGTCCTCAAAACAAGATCTAAAAATGAGCCCTTCTCCAACTTCCATAAATAATAGAACTGATCCTGAATTGGGTGCACAATAAAAACTAAGCCAAAATGACCCCAGCAAATCGCCTCTGAAGATACTGGGTAAATCACAATTCCCTTGTTTAATCATTCCTCACTCTGAAAGTCTGTAACCGACTGGGGCACCCCTTTATCAGAAATTTATAAGTGACTGGACACCTCACATGAAGGATCGAAGGAGACGCGTTTCCTTGATTCCTCTCTCCTCACACTTTTTCCTTGCATTTTCCAACTAACACACAAGACAAAATCATAAGTGAGGGAACCATGGATCCAGCTACTGGAACTGTGATGTGCCCATTATGTCCTCAGATATTTTAAACAATATGACTGTGGTGAGAGCTACTTTGAGGTCTTTCAGCAACAAGCGCTTTTACTGGACCACGTGTAAATACATTATGCAACAGACTATTCAAATACTGAATATGTTCATTTCAGAGCTCAGAAGGAAAAATAACATTTTCGGTATCGGTTTCAGTCCGTGATAAGCAGAGGGGAACTTTTATGCCATGTGTGGTTGAATGTGTGGAGACTTTAATGACTGGCTGAGACCGGTGTCACTGCAGTCGCCCATAAAAAAACAAACACTCTTCAAATGCTCTGAAACACTGTGGATAAAGTGTCCACCACAGAGTGTATAAATATCTATCGGCATGAAACATGACTTCACTGGAATTTCTCGACTTTGGGAGAGGCCATCTTCACAACAGCTGGGCAGGAAGCCAGGCACATACTTGGGATGAAGCGGAGGCCTGCATCACCACTTGGAGCTACAGGTCCAAACAAGCCGCCTGGCTTATTTTAAACTGTTCTTTATCCAGAAGAAGCCTGCGAGTGTGTCTGCTCTTCTGATAAAACCGCTGACTTCTGCAGCTGGCTAAGTTTCCAGAAAGCTGATGGGGGTGATATGCTTTACTCGAGGGTGTTTCAACAGCAGTTTGTGATGTAGAGGAAACAATTTCTCAATCGCATTCCCAACCCACATTTAACATAATTCACCCAAACCAAGATAGGCTCATTTTGTTGAGTTTTTCACAGCTCTCTAACACCACCTCTTGTAGATGGTTTAGAGATATGAAGTGGCAACCTTTGACCCTGAGGCTGGCTGATGGGAGAGAGTAAGGGTATTACTGAAAGCTCACATTGTTTCATTCAGCTGTGGTTGTGCCTGACAACTGTTCTCATTATTGATAAATCTGGCAAATACTTTATCAATCAATTAATGCTGGAACGATTGATTAATCGATTACACAAGCAAGTAATCTGCCCCAATTTTGATAATAAATTAATCATTTCAGCATCTTATCAGAAAAGTGCAGAATGCTTGAATTTCTCAGGTTCCTGCTTCTGTGGGTTTCATAACAGTGAAACGAGTATCTGTGGGTTCGGACTACTGGTCTGACAAAACTATGACTGTTGTGATTGCCAGTCCTGCACAGAGTTTTCATATTTCATAGGAAATTTGATTAATTGGTAATTTTTTAATGACAAATGAACAATAATTAATATCTTGTTTGTTGTAGACCTACGGTTAATCATGTTGTCCAGACCAGGTCCCCAAGGGATAACTGAATGTTTTGTCCATTGAACAGTCTAAAATCAAATATATTCTATTTGCCAACATATAAAACAAAGAAACACAGTAAGCCATGGTGACCATTTTTGGAATAACAGCAAAGCTCTATTAACCCAAACACACTTCAGCAGTCACCAGGCACTGCTTTCTTGCTCATACCACCACATTTTCATTTCTCCTTTCTTCTGTACAGTTGATTAACAGATGGCACGTACTTGTGTATAGCTCTCTACCGCCCGTCAAACTGTTTTTTGATCTCAGTAATCTTTTGTAATTACTAACGTTTTGCTTTAGCAATGCATCAAATGCAGTGCCAAAAAGAAGCACATTGAATTGAAAGTGACTTGTGCTGACTGGCAGACCAGACTATACATGTTTGATATCAGAGCCCAGAAGTTAACCTTATTATATTTTAGATTTATGTGCTTCCCCCTCCCATTTTAAATCATCCCCCAACTCCTCATTCCCTGCCTCTCTCGCCCAATTGCTTTTTTGAAAAGACATGAGAGGCACATTCACAGCAAATAACTACAAAGCATCTGCCAGTTAAAAGAAAAAAAAAGGCAGGTGCACTAGGGAAGCATTTCAAAATATCAGCGAGAGCCTGGGGCATATAAGACAAAGAAGGAAACAGATGAAAAGGCAGGACTCACCCGTATGCTCAATGTAGTCCACACATTTCTCAATAAAGAGTGGGATGGGTCGCTCTGGGGTCACCAGGTTCTGCAGGGGAACACCAAAGTAGTTGCTTTCCCAGGTTCTCCGGGTTGGGGGGTACAGAGGCTTGGGGGGCTTGGAGGATTTCTGCTAAAAATGGGGGGATGATAAAAAAAGAGGGATAACATGAGATGATAAAAACCAAGATGAAGGAAGAGGAGGATGAAACGGGAATAAATATTGTAAGAGAAACAGGAAGAGTGGGGAGCAAAGAGACAGGAAAGAAGGAGAAAGAGATACCAGAACAAGGAGAGAAAAGAGGGAAGCACGATTTGAGGGGGGATAAACAAAAACAATATAGAAGAAAAAATACAAGAAGGGAGGAAAAATTAGGACATAAAGATAAAGAGGGGGGAAAGAACAAGTGACAGGGAAAGTAAAAATGAAGAAAAGGCAGGTTAAAAGACAAGATTAAGGGACAGGAAAAGAAGAACGAAGCCAATTGGTATAATAATGAACAGGGAGGGAAGGGAGACAGAAAATTCAGAGATAGAAGAGGATGAAAGAAGCGGAAGAAGAGGGAATTGACAAAAAACACAAGGGAGAGCAGAGATGAAGGAGGAGAAAGGGTGAAGAGGAGGCAGAACATACCAGAAGAGAAGAGGAGGAGGAGGGTAATCAGGAAACAGATCAGAAAGAAAGTCAGTGGGATGAAGGAAGAAACGGAAAAAAGCAGGAGGAGGATCATGTGGAGGAAGATGAGAAGAAAGAAGACAACAAACAAACAAGTAACAAGGTGTCAAGGTGGCTCTGATTTCCCACACTCCTCTGCTCTTCAAAGTGTTGTCATGCCTACAGCGTTTGGACTCGTCTCTAATTGGCCAGGACAGCGACTTAACACCTTCCATTTTGTACCTTGTGGTTCTCCTTCCCTCTCTCATTATCGAAGACAGTTTGAATGTTCCAACAATGCCCAGGTTGTGCCGACGGCTGTTTCTCTACTGATTTGCACAGTATTATCTGATTTGTGCCAGTGTGTTCGCTCACATGCGTGCGCTTGTCAAAGTCCAAATGTTTATTTGTATTCAAGCTGGGAGAAACTGACAAACCGTCATGCTGTGATTATTCTGCTGAGCGCTGCAACTGCTAAACAGCAGTAATGCCAACAGCGCGATTTCTTGTACATTACATTTTTCAAGTGACAACAAGCATTTTGTTCAAAAGCAGATGCTGCTGCTTTATATGTGCAGAATCTTTTAACAATTTGATTTATTAAAAACTGGCTAAGAAAGGAAAACAATGAGGATCCATTTTGAGCACCTCGCTCTACCTTTGAAAATGGAGTAGTTCTTTTCTCCATTTTATATTTCAGTCTCTAATGCAGCTGTACCTGTTAGGGGTTAGGATATACTGGTGCATGGATGTGCTTATGTGTGGGTGTGTACACATACTGTATGCTGTGTGCACTTCTACCTGCATTTTAAACATGCTGTTTGATTTGTGCCAACATGTTTTTTCTATTTGTACACGTTTGCTTACAGGATTGTTTAATTGCAATAATTATATGTCTACAGTATTTGTCATGGAGTATAGCTGATAAGTGGCTCTAGTTTATACAGCTCAGCAGCCTCGGTCAGGCCTTTAGAGATGCTGTGCAGGATAAGAAGGAGGGCATCCCATCACAGATACAACCTGTGCTCTGAGATTATACAGAGACCTCCCGTCTTCAACAGTGCGTCTTTTAACAAGCAATTTTATTGTTTGTCCGGGGCCTAGGAGGTGCAGGGGCTCATAAAATATTTCTGCAGTGGGCTGATCAATGAATTATCAAATTAGTTTATTCTCACCATGAGTCCTGAGCCTATTAAAAACAGAAATCTGCTGATATCTCACACCCACACACATCTGCTCACATGGTACTATGCACAGTCTCTTCTGCTCTCATTCACACAAACACTCTCTCCCTCATATCCAATGAACTGTCTCTCTCTCTCACACGCACACACACACACACAGAAACACACACACACACACACACACACAGAAAGCTTTGGCTCAGTGTCTGGAGACTGTAATGTCTTTGGTGTTTTGCTTCTTTATGTCTTTTGCCGTTCTATCAAGCACATTAAAATTCTCCCATTAAAACTTAGCAAAGCTCATGACAGATAGGACTCACCTTCTTCGGTTCCTTTGGCATCTTGGGAGTCTTCTTCTTCTTCATCTTCTTGTCCTCCTGCTCGGGGTCAGAGGTGATGGCAGGGTTATCTATCCCACCCTTCCAGGGGTCAGCAGGAGACAACAGTGGGTCCTCCTCACTACCCCGGTGAGCTCTTCCCTTTTTCTTTTTCTGCGTGGTGAGACCAGGCTCCTCCCCTTCGCTGTCAGAGTGGAATCGTCTTTGGTACGCCTTTGTCTTGCTGAACAGAATTTTAGAACGATGTTTGTATTTCGATGGTCGCCGTGCAACCTGAGACTTCCTGTCAAATCCATTCTCTTCCTCTCCTCCTCCATGAGGATCATGTAACCCACCAAAGGAGTTTTTTATTTTGACCAGACGGCCGTGTGCGTCATCAGGCACAGCATATATGTCATCGTTGTGGAAGCCCCTGGACCTCAGCAAGGTGTCCACAGGGTCTGCATAGTTGTCTGATGCCTCTACGTCCTCAGTGTGAGCCACTGGGCCTCGAGGCATCCTGCGGTTACTTCGCATGCCTGCCTCAATGGTCTTGAGCAGATTGGGGTCCAGCTTTTTGATGTTTGGCTTGGAGAGCGCTGGTTTGGGCCGGACGGGTGGAGGCACTTTGTGGTTGCGTTCAGGCTCTCCAACAGGTGTGCTATGAACTGGGTACTCATTGCCTTCTAGGTCGATCCGGTACTTGGCCCGCTCACTGGGTGTAGGGAGAAGCTGAACATCATCACCTATTGGACTGTAAGGTGGGGGGGCCTCGTTATCATCATCAGACTCTGGGTAATAGGTGTTGTAGGCTGGGGAATGGCTGTGGGGTGAGGTGGGGAATACATCTTCACTCGCACCAGTGGTACACTCACGCATTGAGTTGTCAAACAGGAAGGAACTCTCAATGCTTGACTTCTTCTCCAGCACCTCATTGAAGAAGGGTGTGAAAACCTCTGTCTGTCGATGATACTGTGACAGCGAATAAAGTGCTGTAAATTTGGCAGCAATCTCTGTGGCAATGTGCTCTCCCTCTGTCATCAACTCTTTGATGGCATCATTCTCAAAGAAGTCTGCCTGGCTGTCTGTGATCGCCACCATCTGGACAGGGATCACATCCTGAACTTCAGCCAAGAACGCCCGCAGAGTCGCCATGGAAGCTTTGCGTTTGGCAGAATAGACCAAAATGTAGCCGTGTACCAATTCATCTTTCCGGACACCGATAGCGGTGTGGAAGGAGAGGACAGTGACCTGGATCCTCCTCCTGCTGTCGCCGATGATCTTGTCCAGTATCAGTGTGTTGCTCTGGCCTGGCTGTCCAGCGCTACAGCAATGTGAGTCCAGGAAAGGTGAGAGGATGAGGTCAACGCTGAAAGGATCCCAGCACATGGCGCACATGACTATCCTAAGGTCTGTCTCTGACATGTCTTTGATACAGGGCAGTGGGGCCAACACATCAAAGTTATGCTTCAGCCCCTCCAGCACTGCTCGCAGACCCTGCTTAATTTGGAACTCTGTGAATTTACGTGGAAAGGCCCCGGAGGGGATGTCGACAAAGGTGCACTGCAACTTGTTTGCCAACTGTTGGCCCTGGTGCCTCAGGATAGGTATATTTTTGCAAACACTGTCCCTCTGATTTGCCAGGATGAGAATGAATGGCAGTGGCTGCGCGAACCTGTCTCTCTTACTTTGTACTATCTCTGCTCTGATCCTGCCTATGCAATCTCCAATACAGTTGAGGGACTCTATGGAGTTGAAAACACAAAAGCACCCATGTGGCTTGAAAGTGTTGACCCACGTATGGCTGAAGAGCAGTGTGGAGTTGACGTCCACAGAAAGAAGCTCCAGTTCATAAATTTTACCATCCAGGGTGTACTCATCATCTGTGGACTGAGCACGGATCTCATTGGCTAGTTCCTGTGAGAGACCTTCCTTTCCCAGAAGGCAGAGGTTGATCTTATCGATGTTGGCACTGTTATAGTACAGATTAGAGCGTCCGTGGTCGAGCTGCACCAGCCTATTTGCTAAAACCTGCTCCACTTTCAGATCCACACAGTTCTGCCCACTCAGGCATGTCTCCTTGGTGGGATGGTAAACAAACCCAATGTGCTTGAGGAGGAGGGATTCTCTATCTGGGGCAAGTTTCTGCAGTGCTCTGTATCTAGGCTCCTCATTCAGCACACTGTGAATTTCACTCATCTTGTCACAGCTGGGGGTGGCATTCAGGTCCAAGTCATAGAATAGTTCAGCATGCTCGAAAAGCATTTCCTGAAAATCCTCTTTGGCCCTTTCAACTATTTCCTGCTGGTGTCTACAGTAAACATCCCTCCTATCTGATTCTGTGATGTACTTGTAGGCCTCATCCTCCATGACAAAGCACATGACTTCCTCCCACGGCTGCCCTGGACTGATAAAATGAACCCTCTCCAGCGTCTTCTTGAACCTCTCTTTCATCTCCACCCTCCTCTTCTCTGACAGCAAGTGCTGAACATGGTTGTGGTAAATTCTCTCACCATCAGGCGTATCAAGCAGGTCAAAGGGTATCCTGCGGTCGCTGTTGTCAATGTGGTCGCTCTCATCCCATGGCGTATGTTCCAGAACCACAAACCAGTAATGGAAATCAGGCCGGTTCCGAATAACACTCTGCGCCTCAGGCCATGTGAGGTGTTCAACTTCTTCCAGGTTATTGAGAATGTTGTTAAGGGTTTTCGGTAGTGTTGTCAGGTACTCTTCCCTCCTCCTCTTAATGTGTTCCTGCTTCAGTTGTGTAATGTGCTTTGTGAACATATTGCGTGCTTTCCTGGAGCCCTCCAAGGTGATGAAGTCGTCATAGTCAGGCTGGCCTTTCATATTATTCATCACTGTTTTCCACGTGATATGATAGTCTCTCACTGTGTTCACCATCAGTTTGTCAAATCTATCTGTTACTGAGGCAACAAGCTGCCGTTGGATTTTATAGGCCTCAAGGTATGACACAGTTTTTGGCTTCCCCCTGGTTTTATCTAGCTGCTGGATGAGCGCATTGAAGCAGAGCTCCACGTTGACATTGGAGCGTGCCGACGTCTCAATTAGCAGCAGGTTCTTCTTGCTGGCAACAAAGGTCTGCAGGTCCCTCAGGTGCTGGTCCACACACTCATCACATTTTGTGGCAGCAACAACGATAGGCTTCTTTGACTTAACAATCTGAGAATAGAGGCTGTTGACAAACTTCATTTGGTCATCAAATGTTCTATTGCAACCTTTGCTAACATCAATGCAGAGCACAAAGCCATCAATGTTCAGCTTCCCATCAGGCATCTGCTTCTGGTCAAAGTCCTGCTCCAGGCCCAGCTGGTCCGTGCAGATGTACATAAGCTTCTCTGCAGACTGGAGCTTAGTTGCTGCCGCCCGTTTGGTGTAAGGCTGCAGATTCGTACTTCGATGTGGAAGAAATGTCTGGTCATCAATGAACTCTGTTTGTTCAATGACTTGGATTTTACAGTCCAACCCATCGTCCCCTCGCTGGGACACCTCCCCCCAGTACAAAAAGTGGTCATTGTTAACCACGCGTCCACCAAAGTCTATTGTGCTCAGCACGGAGGTATGCTCTGAATAGTAGTTGTCTGCATCAGGACGCATATAGCGATTGCACAGGCAGGACTTGCCCACGCCACAGTTTCCCTTCTCTTTCTCCGTCCCAGAGAGGCCGACCACACTGACGGCGAATGTTGGGGGGCGCGCATCCTTGTTCTTGGCCATTATATCCCCCGGCTCATCGCTAACTTTGTCACTTCCAGGGAAAAAAGTCAAGATATCATTCCAGTTCTGCTTGTCAGTGGCACAGAGGCACTTTCATTCCGATTTTTCCTTGGTAGGGGCAAATCCCGCTCCAAATCTGTACCTCTCTCAGTTTCTATCCTGGGTCTTCTTTAAGCTGGGATAGAGCAGCCAGCTCCTCCTTTTATCACCTGCCTGCAAGACATGGAATTCACAATTAGGAAAAGATAAAGCCAAAAGAAACAAAAACATATTTGCACTGAACTGTCCTCAGAGCACCTCAGCTTCCTTATCATAAATAATATAATTAGCTTTTGTTCTTCTGCATATGCCTCTGGGACACACGTGCATAGATGCGTGCACAGGGTAGTGATTTAAAACACGTCTCAAAAAATGAGGAGGATAAATGGATGTGACACAGAGAGTAGTGATGTCACTTCTCAGCTCCATAATATTTTGACTCCACTTCACTACGACACTATACCCCACTGCATACTGCGTTTACCCTTGTTTTTACCTTTGCACATATTGGCACTGTACACAGTTACCTCATGCACATTTACTTTATTATGTATACCTTATGCAGACTGTATACTTGGCACCAGTTACTCTATATATACACACATCTCTTTTTGTATATTCATATTTTTATACTTATTTTTTGTATTGTTATACCTTTTTTGTATTTTAGTCTTACACTTTTATACATATCTTTACTTTGGGTGCTGTGATTTTGGTAGTTATTGTTGTTGCTACTAGATACATTCATTCATAGCAAAAATGATAAAAGCTTAATACAGTATTTTTGACTGTATTCCATGTATTATTAATAAAATCTAATGCTCTTGAAACACTACAACAACAAGCTTATAATATAAAAACATGATGAAAAGGTCTACACTATGCAAACCAAGTAAAAATGTAATAGCAAAATGGGCTCTTAGGAAGATAAAAAAAAAACCACAGTATGACAGTACAACTGATGTAACAGAAAGAAACAGTATTTCAATCCTGGATCGTGCTCGGCAATGTCTCTTTCCGCTCGCAGAGAAAAAGAAGTGCTTTCAACCAATTTGTGCCAAGGCAGGATAAAAACACCATGCAACTCCAGCCCTTTGACAACCACTGACCTAGAAATGATTTGCCTCTCTGTGAGAATGAAACAGAAAATAAATCAGTTCACAAATTTGCTATCATCACCAGCACAGCCTACAGCTACATGATTAGGGCCTTATATATCATCCTTATTATTTTTGTCATTCTTGTGATATGTTCTTCCTGACATCCTGGCTGTGGTTATTATTCCTGATTAGCAGTCTTCATTATTTGCAAAACAATTATTTTGCCCTCTGCACCCTGTCTATGCAACATTAACAACCAGCTGAAATGAAATGTTTCACTAATGACAATACCAATATTCAGCTATTAAAGATTTTAGATTTTAAAAGTATAACAAATGCCTGTCTAAAGATTTTAAAAGTATAACAAATGCCTGTATCTGACTGACTGTGCAACCTTTATGCCAGTATCATCTGGGATTGTCACAGTCAAATAAGTCTGAACCCTAGCATGACCTAACTAGAGGCTGATAACTGATAAATGCAGAGAGAATTGCAGTCATTGTTGTGTTTTACAGAGCGATGGCAATCAGCCAGTGAATTTCTCTGCATGAAGCTGGAACTGCAAGCTGCACCATGATGGCACGCTGAGCCTGAGAAACTGCACCCGAATAGGAATTCAGTCCACTGAAACAAAGCAATGAGGTGTCCCCTGACTGTTTATAGAGGCCAAGGTGATGATGTCACCTGTTCACCAGGTCTACAGCAACCTTCAGGCACAAGCACAACACTTAACATGATGGAAACCAGTTTAAGATGTCTCAAAAATTAGGAGGAAAAACAGATGTGACAGTTATAAAATGGATGATATTTATAGGACTACTAATTCATGCATGTGTCATGTAAGAGTAAACTAGAGGAAATTTACTCAAACACACCCAGGATGTTGGTGACGTCAGACAGCAAACAGACCAGCCGGTCCTTCAGGTTTACAAGCCAAACCATTAGCATCTAAATTACATAGTGTTCTGTCACGTGCCACACCTGACTGTAGCAGGCAGCCAAGGTGAAGTATATCTGAGCTTATGAACAGGTGAAGCACTACACGTGCATACTATATACAGTGCTTTCCAAAAGTTTTCATACCCCTTGAACTGTTCCACATTTTATCATGTTACAACCACAAACCTAAATGTATTTTATTGGGATTTTATGTGATAGACCAACACAAAGAATCACATAATTGTGAAGTGGAAGGAAAATGATATGTAGTGTTCAAGATTTTTTACACATAAAAATCTGAAAAGTATGACGTGCATATGTGTTCAGCCCCCTTTACTCTCATATCCCTAAATAAAATCCAGTGCGACCAACTGCCTTCAGAAGTCACCTAATTAGTAAATAGAGTCCACCTGTGTGTAACTCAGTCTCAGTATAAATCCAGCTGTTCTGTGAAGGCCTCAGAGGTTTGTTAGAGAACATTAGTGAACAAACAGCATCATGAAGACTAAGGAACACACCAGACAGATAAGGAATAAAGTTGTGGAGAAGTTTAAAGCAGGGTTAGGTTATAAAAACATATCCCAAGCTTTGAACATCTCACAGAGCACTGTTCAATCCATCATCTGAAAATGGAAAGCGTATGGCACAACTGCAAACCTACCAAGACATGGCCGTCCACCTAAACTGACGGGCCGGACAAGGAGACCATTAATCAGAGAAGCAACCAAGAGGACCATGGTAACTCTGGAAGAGATGCAGAGATCCTCAGCTCAGGTGGGACAATCTGCCCACAGGACAACTGTTAGTCATGTACTCCACAAATCTGGCTTTTATACAGGACAAGTATTAGTCATGCACTCCACAGGTCTAGCTTTTATGGAAGAGTGGCAAGAAGAAAGCCATTGTTGAAAGAAAGCAATAAGTCCCATTTGCAGTTTGCCACAAGCCATGTAGGGGACACAGCAAACATGTGGAAGAAGGTGCTCTGGTCAGATGAGACCAAAATTGAACTTCTTGGTCTACATGCAAAACACTATGTGTGGCGAACACCTAACACTGCACATTAACCTGAACAGCATCAGGTGGTGGTGGCAGCATCATGCTGTGGGGATGCTTTCCTTCAGCAGGGACAGGGAAGCTGGTCAGAGTTGATGGGAAGATGGATGGAACTAAAAACAGGGCAAGAAAACCTGTTAGAGGCTGCAAAAGACTTGAGACAGGGGCGGAGGTTCACGTTCCAGCCGGACAACGTGGGCAAAAACTGCTGTCTTTAGATGTGCAAAGCTGGTAGAGACATACCCCAAAAGACTTGCAGCTGTAATTGCAGCGAAAGGTGTTTAATCAAAGTATTGACTCAAGGGGGCTGAACACATACGCGTCACACTTTTCAGATTTTTAATTGCAAAAAAAATCTTGAACACCGTGCATCATTTTCCTCCCACTTCACAATCGGTTCTGTACCAGAAACTAATTCCTTGTGTGTAACATATTTGGCCAATAAAGGTGATTATCCTTATCCTTATTGTGCGATATTTTGTGTTGGTCTATCACATAAAATCCCAATAAAATATATTTAAGTTTGTGGTTGTAACATGACAAAATGTGGAAACGTTCAAGGGGTATGAATACTTTTGCAAGGCACTGTACACCTGGGCTGCACAGTAAATCGTTTTGTGAGCGTGATTTAGATCCCTGTGCGATCTCAGTCTCATATGACAACAATTTTGCTGTATTTGCATTAGCAGGAGGAAGCCTTGCATAAAGCCAAGTGCCCCCCCAACGCTGCGTTAACCAATAGCAGGCATGCATTGCATCACAGACCAATAAAAAAAAAAAATCCAAAATGTCTGACATTGTGAAAGAGGCTCTGTGAAGCCCTGTGACTATTTTTCAAACATTGCGCTGCTTGTCCTGTACACCTAGCACCAAAAGGCAGTTCAGGCAGAAATAAATCACTTTTCAGTTATTAGTTGCAGTTACTGGTTAACAGCTTAGCAAGGAAAAGGGAGCACTTGGTTTTATGCAAGGCATCTCATGCTAACGCAAACATGGCAGAATCATTGCCAGCGTTGCTGATGACACCTCCCACCCCGCACACTCCCACTTCAGACTCCTGCCTTCAGGGAGAAGGTATCGCAGTCTTCAGGCCCACTCCACCAGACTTACAAACAGCTTCATCCTCCAGGCTGTGAGGATGCTCAACACTGTCCATTACCATTCAGTCATAGCCTACTAGGTTGTACCGTTTAGTTTTATCCTAATCACTTTGACTTAGTTTTCTTATTCTTTTTAATCTATTTTTACTCTACTTTTATTCTATTTTTAGTTTCCTAAATGGTATAGCATTCGGTACTAGGTGAGAGAGAAACGGTATTTCGATTTTCTGTATGTCCTGTACATTTGGTGAATTGACAATAAAAATCTTTGATCTTGATTTTTGATCATTGTCATGTGAGACTGAGATCACACAGGGATCTGAATCACGCTCACAAAATTATTTATTGTGCAGCCCTATTGTATACTGGCAGGAATATCCTCTACCAAGATATTCATGCTTCTATTTCTATTGATTGCACATCAAGACAGATTTTAAAATGGCAAACTTAGCACAGTTCAACAGCCAAAACAATCGCTAATGTTAAATGTATATCCACCTGTCAACAAGGGGACATTCCTTCACATCTCTGACAATGCAATCAGGAAACATGGCAACTAACTAAAACCATCAAATACAAAATCTAGTCTCTATTAATTTCCCATTAATCATTTAATCAACTGGTTATTACTGCCCTATATTCCTCCCCTTACTTTTGTCTAAACCAGTGATTAAGAAGATCAGTCACCCGAATCCAAACCTCTGCTTTGAGTTTTTTTTTTTTGGCCAGTTTAAAGTCTATATTCACTCTGCTGCCTACACACAGGATCAATATGTCTCATGAATAAATGAGTAAACATGTATGAGGAGAGGAGCAGTAGCAGTGCTGGCCAGTTAGATCTATACTGGCTGAATGGAGCCTGCGATGGCTTTATTACTGCAAACAACCAACACCACAGCCCAAACTGCATTTTGCTGCACCAACAGCTAAAAGTAGCCTTGTGCATCATGATTAGTCCATTCACAGTGCGGCTGCAGGGGGAGATTAAGGTATCACTTGGCAAGCTGGTTTTAGAGATGACTAAATGCTGTTAAGCCCTGAAACACAACAGAACACTGCCAAGGTGGGTAAACCTTTTAAAGCTGGCTGGAGTTTTAGGTTTCCAGCCTAAAATGAGCATAAATCAAAGAACAAGGGTTCAACTGAGAAGAGCACTGCATCTACTGTGTATAAGGCACCACTGACTCACTACGTTTCCTCCAAAAGAAATTCTGATCTCAGCTACAGACAACTCTTCTCCCACAGGAAGAGATTAATCAAAACTTATGAGCAAAATCCAAACTTCCTCCTAAAAACCAGAGTGAGCTCTCTAGCCAGAGAAAACTGAACTCCCCTAACATTACTTCTTTTCTTCTGTCCTCTTAAAATAAATCGTGACAGACCGGCCTGGGCTGTGACAGCATACTGACTGCACCTCTCAGGATTTCAGGCCACTCGTTTTCAAATTTTAAACCACTTACACCAACTTGTCACTGTCATTTTCAGCTGCCAAAGCAGAAAGTTGCATAACTCAGTTTTAAATTTCAGCTACCTCAGCACAAAGCGACAAAATATAACAGAAACTACCAAAAGTTTATGAAATGTTAGTCTCAAAATGGGTCCAAAATCCAAACAATTGCTCTAGAAATAGTCTACTTCAGGTGTGTAATAAGAGGTGAACCATCTTATTTTAAGGTAATTATGTACGAGGCTAGGCTTTTCTCCAACCTCTTATTGTCAAACTATATTTTTGTATTCACTATGAAACTACTTCAAACATCTTTACTGCTGCCAATTAAAATAAAGCTTTGATTACATTGATTCTTTTTATTAAAAGGGCAGTGGACTGGTGCTTCTGGGAAAATCATTTCCTTGAGAGAAGCTGAGGTGTTTTAAAAGAGTCAAAGCCCATTTATAAACTATGTTGCCCTGCTTCAGAGGCAGGTCCAGACCTGAAGCTGAGAGTCCCTCTTTCCTGAAGTGATTATAATGTAAGAACAATGTATGGGCCAACTAACATGAACAACCCTGCCATCACTCACAGGGACTGTCAGCACTAGCACGCTCATGTGGTCTGTAGAAGCCAGTCGAGAACAGTCGGGACAGAAAGTTTCAGACCCTTTTGAGTTTTCCACATTTTGTTACGTTTCAGATTCATCTTCAAATGGATTCAATTCCATTTTTTCCTCATCATTCTACACAATCCACAATGATAAACTGGAAACAGGTTTTTGGAGTGTAAATTTAAATGGTGTATATCCCACCATATTAGCATGAGTTCAACACCACTGTGAATCTTTCTTATGGCCTTAAACCAAATTCAGATGCAAACTGATCAAGAGCTTTGTTCCAAACAACAGCCCATTGAAGAGAAAAGGCTGGGGAGAAAATCCCTGAACAAACTGACCGTGATGACAGCGGTGAATGCAAAGTCTTCCTGAGCCATTCAGTGAGACTCAGAGTGGAAACAATTCCTGTTTCTCAACACAAGTGGATTCCACTAACAACTGATGCTGTTAACAACCTCTGTAAGTCAGCACTGGGTCGTACTCTACATGAGGAGTAGCCTGCACTGGGAGGAGTGCAAAAGGTTAGAGACAAACCATCTGGATGGGTGATCGGATAAAAGCCGGACTAACCCTTTAAGGCGTTTGGGAAAGGGGCAAAGTGAGGTGCAGCAGTTCGGCTCGATGCAAACGGCACGCAGAGCTGCAGCCGCGGGACGATCCAGCTGACCTGCCCGGTGACTGCTGTCACACACTGCGTAAAAAGTTTAAAAGCAGCAAATGAGAAATCTCATCACAGCTGAGACACTGGAGAAGAAATCACCCTGGCTAATGTCGGCAAAACCCAGGTATCTCCCCAGTGGTAGAGCTGACCCCCCATCCATCCCTATGCTAATGTTAGCGACTAGCAGCACATTCAACTGAAAACTAGCAACCCAGCGACTTCTAAACGAACTCGGACAAGAGCTGACATTCCCGATAACAACCTACAGCTCCGAACTCGGACGCTCGTCGTCTGCTTATTTCCAGAGTAATTTAGAAGATTTTCCGTTTGAAATCATTGGTGTGTTTGTAAGAAGTGAAAAGGGTGGATGTCACAAAACATAAAACTCTAACATTATTCTATAAAAAAGGGCACAACCGAGGAATGAGGGCAAATTATGGAAGTTACGGTTAATGTGTTACCTAAGCCTGAATTGGAACCAGCAGATGTTAATGCGTCAGTGCACTGTGGTTCACGTTAACAACCACGGGATTTGATACGGCAGTTATTAGTTTATCCTGAGGGAAGGAAATGAAACCCAGCCCGACCTGACTTGGCTCTAATACTCCATGAAAGAAGGAAAATAATCCGCCTTTCCAATCCCCATTAGCGAACATTAGCCGAGCTATGTTAGCCTAGCGTGCCGAAAGGGTGAGGGAGAGTTAGCTAGCTAGCGTTAGCAACACCAAACCAAGCCTAACGTTGGGAGAAAGGCGGGTTAAAATCACAACCTGGGCTAATTTAAGAGCCCGGGCTCATATTCTCACCCCGGTTTCCTTTAACCCAGGATACAGCAACCCTGCGGGCAGGGAAAAAGTGCCAGCTAAGATAATGAAGTCCCAATCCCAGTCCAAATACATTCCCCTACCCACCTAATAACATGGTCGCTCCCAGATCCACATACCACGGAGATGAGCAGAAAGCATTCCCACATTAAATGGCCAAAACTCCGTTTTTAAATCCACAGTTTGCGGTCTTGAGAGTCCTCGGACAAAATCCAAAGTCAGGTTTAGTTAAAAGTGTACTCCCCCCCAGTCCCAGACGGCCGGTAAGCCTGTATTTACGAGTATTTTGGTGCTGTTAGTGTGGTATGCGATGTAAGCCGAAACCTGGTTCTCCCTGCTCCCTCCCCTCTCAGCAGCACTGCCAGGCAGTAATGGCGACGCTCTCTCTCTCTCTCTCCTCCACTCCCCTCACTCTGAGCCTATGTGGCTCTACCTTTCCATTCAGTCTCTCTCTCTCTCTCCTTCTCATGCTATATTCATATTATGTGGCACTGTACTTATTTAAAGTATTTTTTTGGCCTGCAAAATAGCAAACACTGATTGTTGCAGCACTACTGGCAGATGAAAACATCTGTACTGCCAGAATAAAAGCTTAATTAACAATTCATATGTTTTAAAATTTACTTATGGCAAAAATAAATAAATATAAATAATGCAAGACCAGTGAACATTAAACAAAGTTTATATGACCTATACACACCTATGCAACATGCATTGATATTCATCCAAGTAGTCCTCATATTTTATTACATATTACATCACACTATATGTCATTTTCAGACTAAATTAGGATAAATATATTGTCTTTTGTGTGTCATTGACTCTCCTTATATAAATATAGAATAACAACTTTTGGTTTTGTGCCTCTGTCTCTGTTCTGGTGCATTTCACTAATCCTCTATATTGGCGTAAATGGTAGATGACCTATGCTGCCAGAGCATCTAAATACAAATTAAAATCTCCCTCTCTCTCTCTCTCTCTCTTTCTCTTTCTGTGATCTAATTATGTTGGGGATATTTTTCTGTGAAAATAGTTTAATTATGGATAATGTGCCTGGACAGAGAAAACCTAATTTGTTCTACAGGGAATGGAGGTTCAGATAGTGGCTGTATGCATTCTGCTTGTGTAAATGCCATAATTATTAACTAGTCTTAGATGTTTTGTGTTTTTCCTACTGTTTAAATGCACATAAACAGCTAAGCAGTTTGTCACGTAATCAATCAGTGGATCAACAGAACATTTACTGATTTTAATTCTGATTGCATTTTTTAGTTTCTGCCTACTCTTCTTTTTATCTCACACTGTCTATAAATCTACCACTGGTTTCCCTTAATAAGTTAAAACAACATTTCTGTGATGCCACAGTCTAAATATTGACTGTAATGAAAAGAAACTGTGCAGACGCTGTTAGATAATGGAGGTTTGTGGGTGCACAAAGGAGTCCACGGTGGAAATGCTTCATTTATATTTCAGCTGTTCTGGGTTGGGATCAATATGGGCTGCTGGTTCCAGGGGATTCCCTCGAGTGCAGTGCTGTGTTAATGAGCCTCAGAGCTCAGAAAGACTACACTTACCCAGATTGGAGTCAACATTCTCAGTGGGGATGGGCCAGAAATCTAAAATTAACCCAGTGTAGGATGAGATTAAAAACATATGTGGGTTGAAATGCTTGATAAAATTAAAACACAGAAACAGTCAAAAATCTGCTGAGAAAAAAGAGGTACTGAAGATGATCTGTTTCTTTCTCCAGTCATAGTTTGGTGCATTGTTCCTCTTCCTTTGGTCAAGTGGCTAAATGTGAAAGAGGTGATGTTTCACTGAAATCTGATAGCAGAAAATGTTTCTGTAATCTAAACACTGAGCATCAGGTTTTGGGTTCAGCCCATCAGAATTAAAGCTTCTTTCTAGAGCCTCTGTTTTGTACAAATGATGTAACAATCCCACAGGGACAAGTCCATCAGAGACAGGGAAGCACCCACAGGAGCAGGACAGAAGCCAGAATACAGCGTAGCTAGGAAACAGATTTGGGATGAATGCTTACAATCATGGACGGCTTGCAAAGTGTCTCTCCGCTGCCTAACTGGCCACGTTTATGCACTAAAATGCCTACAACTGATTGGAATGCATTTGTGTTTCATGCATGTTCAGGATCAACAAAGGCCAGACAGCTTTTCTGCATTAACATGACAAACTGTAACAATAGGTGTATCGGCAGTTACGGTTCTGCTTTTGGGGACAAAGTTCCTGAAATTAAAAGTGCTGCAGGTGCTTTCAGGGGTCAGTGGCAGTGCTGTCAGTGGTGACTGGTCAAGCAGTCGTGACATGACATCTCACAAAGGACAAAAATTTAAAAAAAAAAAACCACAACAGTAATCAGGTTTCCTGGATCATGTGTCTGTGAGCTGCTTCTGGCCTGAACACCTCCTGAGAGTCATCTACTAAAAAGGTGCAAAAGGCGCCTGAAGGCAGCACATCATGAGCTTCATAACACCCAGAGACCTGTGGTGAAAGCACAGGCATAATAAAAGACACTGATTTACTCAATATTAATAATGTTTTGTTGAGCTTATTTGAGCAGTGCATACTGGTATAAACACAAAAAACACATGCTAATTTAATCATGTCACAGGAGAAAACCTGATTCCTTCATTGGGACTCAAACAAGTAATCAACAAGTACAGCTTGTTGCTGTGCTGCTTGTCTGCTTCCACGTTACAGCATACAGGCGAAGAAGCATATGCTGCTGTACCAGGTGCGTACTCTGGGTCAGTTCTGCCGTGCACAGGTAAGTTACAAGCGGACTCACATTCTTTTAACACTATTTTGTTGAAGGGCTTTTTGGGAAATTTGGTTTAAACAAAAGTAGAAGTTGTTGAGGCACTTGACTTGAGTATGTATGTGGAGCAGCTGTGGAGGTAGAACAGTCATCCCCAAATGGAAGGTCAGTGGTTTGATTCCCATTCTCCCAGTCCACATGCCAAAGTGTCCTTGGGCAAGACACTGAATGCCAAGTTGCTCCAGAGCAGGGACAGTACTGCCATCAGTGTGTGTGTGACCTTAGGAGCTACTGAGCATGTGCAGGGCAGCCACAGGTGAGCCCTGCTGCACCATCATCATTGGTAAGATCCTGACAAGGCTTTTTCCCCCTTCCCTAGCATGCATCCAGATCCCTCAGTTCTCTGCAGGTCTCCAGATCTGTGACGCGGCGCAGGCCTGTCAAACTCATACGAGGGACAGCAGCACAAGCCTGTGATTGGCTGGGAAGAAGGAAAAGTAAGTGTGCTGTTGCTCTCAGTCACTGCTGAGGAGGTTCCTCAAAGCTAGACAGGTGTGACAGCAGTAGGAGCAGGACGTTCACATTAAAGTAGCTTATTCATTCATTAATCCCAGCAAGTCTAACAGAATAATGATGAGGTAGAATATACTCAGTAAAAAGAAAGATTTTAGAAGAAGATTTTTAGAAATTAGAACAGTTGCTATTTTCCTTTTTAATAACACTGTTGGATAGTGAGGTTTTTCTCTTTTGATGGAATCTGCAGTTTCTCCCTGGTTCCACAGGGACCCTAAACACATCATGGACTTTCCTCTGTTCTGAACACACAGGGATGACACTAACACCACATGCATCTACTTTCCAGCAAGCAAACAATTTACACAGAATTTTAAAAACCACATTAACTGACTGGTGAGTTCACAGCTGCTAGTGTTTCTGTGACTTGATTTCATCATCTGCCCACTGTCTGAGGACTGATCCTTGATAATATATAAAAGCTTCTTACGAGCACCTGATTTACTTTCCTCCAGCAATGACACACATATAGCAAAAAGCATACACAGTGTCTCCCATCCAGTACATTACCAGTCATTAGTGTTGTAAATGTAATGCTCCCTGTGGAGCTGTACAACTGTGATGCTGACAGGTGACAGGTGCAATACATGAAGCTGAGGAGGAGCAGCTTCAGTAAAAGTGATTATTTCAATGATCTGAGGGAGCTAATTGTTTCTCATTGAGTCCTCAGTTTGCTAATATTTCCAGTACAAATGTGAGCATTTGTCAGGAAATGTTCATGTTTGGCAAAGGCTGCAAATAATACTGAGAGGCTGTGTCTGAGTCAGCAAACAGCTGCTAGACAAGCATTTGTATACACTACTTATTTATTGTTCCAATGTTGTGCAATGTCTCCCAGATCTCATCAGATCATTGATATTAAGTGACCTCCGGCTGTGACCCTTCACTTCCATCCAAACTTCATCTCGAGGTAAAAAAAAACTGCTCCTACTGACTCGTGGAACACTTCCCACTTATGACATGGTTATCACATGTGGAAAGTTATAGGTTTAATTTAACGATTCACATCTGAAGTTTCAAGCTTGAGCTTGTGAATTTTGTATGATGTTTAGGAAATCTCACACATGAAGTATATTTCCTCGGTGACAGATTCATATACGGGAGAATGTATTTTAGCACAAGTGAAATATCATATATCATTTTTCTTCACTGTGAAGAAATAATAAAAACATAAAACTCAATAGTTAATAAAAAAGATGACTAAAGCACATTGAAATTAAACAAATTAAATTTATTTAATTAAAAATGTTCGTAAAATCAATCCACAAAGTTAGTTGCAGTCACAGAAATATCAACCGACCTCCCAAACAGATCCAGAAAAACAAACAAACAAACAAATAAAATGAATGTAAGGAGCTTTAATCAACTCTAATCAAGTATCAGTCTTCAAACAGATGACACAGTATATTTAGTCACCACTGTATTTCATACATAATGTGTAGTTCCCCTGTTTGCAAAGCATAGGCAATGTGTTTATGGTAACATCTGTGCTGTTGACGAAGCTGATGAAGCTGCAGCAGGTCAGGACGCTCTCTGTGTCACATCTGTCACAGCTGGCCAGGAGGGCCTGAGGAGTCTCAGATTCCATTAAAGCTCATCTAATGCAAGAAAGTGTGGTTAAGGGCTGCCCCCACTGAGGAGAAGAGGTCCTTCTCAAGTCACGAACCTTCTCCTTCGTCTCACTGACTTTGAAAGAGAGAGGCTGTTGCCCCTGCACCGGATCTTCATCTCCGTGGGCTGACTCATCCTCATTAGGTTAGAGCTGCTCTGCTGTGGGGTAATGATATGATTGCACAGATGGTGTGGTGCTGCAGGCCTGGGTCTGCGGGGGGGTCGCTAGGAGCTGCACAGTGATGGAGCCTGGAGCCAACAAACAGCATTTTGATCCAAGTGTAAAACTGTGTCATTTTCTGGTCTTGCATCAGTTCAAAGTTGTTGTTTTGCATCTAAAAATGCCACTGAGCAGAAGAAGATGCAGTAGTACACGTCGTGACTGTCAGGTATTGGTGGGACTAGAGCACCACTCCTAGCAGAGGAGGTAACAGTAATTGTAGTAGTTATACTTTCACCAGCAGTCACAGTAGCACTATTATTACTAGTTCTAGTTGTGGATGTAGCAGTAGTAGTAATAACAGTACTCATAAGTTGGTCATAACTTTAAGTTTAAATACGTCGTCTTCTTGTCCTTCAGGAGAGATGTGATAAAATAACTCACTTTATTTGAACATGACTTCATTAACTCCTGTCTTTTTAAATCTTAACCTCTAAATCTCATTCCATCTTTGTGCCCGTCCTCCAGTCACGCTCTGGCTGTGTGATAATCCTCCTTCACTCCACCAGGCTTCATGAAGCGGTCCAGGCCGAGCTATTGTGCCTGGGTGTGTGCTCAGCTGGGACAGCTGTAACACTGGAGCCCAGCAGGGAGAAGCAGGAAGCCCTCAGAGTATTTTTATCAACCTCTGCTCTAACAATACAGAGCTGTGAAGAGCCACTACAACAGGATTTCAAACCGATGCACCCCATAACATTGACCAACAGACCAAACCCCCAGAAAGTCAGGGTAAAGCTCAGGATGAGCTCAGCCTCCTTATTCGTTTTAATGAGACCACCAACACAGGGCTCCGGGAACACACACAGGGCAATAAAGTTGGACCTGGCTCAACTTTTGCTCCAATGCAACACAGTGTCATCCAGCAAATCAAACGCGTGAGAGTGCATATTCCTGTTAGATTCATTTGCAGCATGAACAGCACAAGACGCCACCGTGCTGGGAGCCATCACACATACAGAGCAAAGGGTGGAGTACGCCCTGTTTCACTTTCAGGTGTTCGAGTCAGCCAGCATCTTCACACCGAGATACCGGAGCTGTAATATAACAACATGACCAGACACAGGTCTGTGATGCCAAAGTTCAGTGATGATGCACTTTTTCATAATCATTTATAGCGTGAATGAAATAATAAGGATGCTATTACTTTGTGTAAAATAAATGTCAGATATGAGGTAGAACTCTACTGGATCAACAGCATTCTGGTTAATTATTTAAAGAGTAACAAATAACTTATCAGTCAAATCAATGTAGTAGAGTAACAATATAAGTGCGTTAAGTTTAAACTTACAGAAAACTGCTGCCACTGACTCCAGGTCTCCTGTCAGTCTGGGAGAACCACTGCTTGAAGGAGCTGGCTTTGTTCACAGGCCAGTTTTACCATGATGAAGAAAAGAGGGAAGAGACAAGCTGTTAGCACAAAGTTGGACGGACACCACTGTCTAAACTAAAGTCAAAGTCAAAACTACCACTGTATAGTTATGATTCCCTGCATTGGAAACGAAGGCTAAACCTGGAAAAACAGCTCCAGACTAAATGGGGTGTCCACAAACCTTTGGCCAAACTGTGTGTGTGTGTGTGTGTGTGTGTGTGTGTGTGTGTGTGTGTGTGTGTGTGAGAAACCAGAGCAAGAAGAAGAAAGTGCAGAATGATGAGTGTGAAAGTGAAAAAGGATGAGAGTCAGAAATAAGTGAGAGGAATGATGTAAGAGCGAGGTGGGGGTGGGGAGGTGCATACAGAGGAGCGAGAAGGGTGAGACACACCAGGAGAAACAGAGGGGAGAGAGAGAGGGAGAGGTGACATTTGAAAATAGAGGACAGAGAACAAGAGTGTGACTGAGTGTGTGTTGAAGCAGCTGTTTTCCTGAAGCCATTTCGGTATCAGGGTACACAGCGGTAATCTCCCAAGATCCTCTCCTCCAGCAACACTCCCTCCTCCCTCCTCTGATGTCAGCTGCTTCCCGTGCACATGCTGCACGAGCCATTTTGAACAGGACGGCCAAGGTGTGGCAGAGAGAGTATTACTGACAATGGCAAACGTAGGTTCAACAGTTAATGTGTCACCTGCTCTTCAGTGCTGCCAGATGTGTTCGCTGGTCCAGATGCAGCAGGTCAGCAGCTCAGTGCCTGGATCAGACCATGATATCAGCCTGATCTGACCAGCCCTGCCTCCTAGAGCTTATGTTTATATCCTAATTACACTGTGGAGCAGAATGTGATTGTGTTCACAGGCAACATGTTGTAATGTTAAAATAAAAAGCTACATTTTTATGGCAAACGTCTCCAAAAAATGACATTTTTCTATATTTAAAGCATTTTATGAATTGTGCTCCTTATGTCATGGTAAATGGACTGTGCTCTTCTAACCTAACCTGGACAAAGTGCTCTACAGATTCACCCAGCGATGGAGCTGCCATGCAGGGCACTGCCACATTGCCCAGGGCAGTTCATCATGTGGACCAGGAGAACAGGAATCAAACCACCACCCCTGTGAACAGAGATCAACCCGCTCTAGCCCTGAGTCACAGCCGTGGCAAACAAAGTGTCATCACTGAATGGTGATGACACATTTAGGGAAACACAGACACTGCAGTTAATGTTAACGCTGAATACAACCTACTGTTTTCCCAGTTGTAGGGATGAGTGCAGCTGTAAAATAAAACAGAAACCAACAGAAACAAATAAGTCAGTCGCCTCGTACGGGAAAAGTTAAGATTAGTGTGTGCGTGTGTGTGTGTGTGTGTGCGTGTCCAGAGAGGAAACAGCCTTTCAGTCAAAACAAAGGCTTGTAATGAGTCAGCTCTCTCTCTCTCTGGAAGGCGAAGCAGCATTCAGTTGGTTTCCATAAAGACTGACCAGCAGCTCCTTAACTCACAGCTGCGTGAATCAACAACTACTCCAGTGATTCTGCAGCTACAGGCCCAGCCTGACTTCAGAAAGCCATCAAAACTGAAAGAAATGGAACAAACTCTGATGATGTTACTGTTGATGTTAACACGTCTCTGGTATTTTTATAGTTTAATCTTAATTATCAGCTGACATACAGGGTTCAGACCACTGCACTGTGTGCACACTGGTGTCTGTTTTTAGACTAATCAAAAACTGAAAGCTCTCCTTTACAAAAGTCTCCAGAGCCTGTGCTTTGGGGTGGGGGGGCTGCAGCAGGGACAGGGGCAAACAAACACACAGAAGACTTTGACAAAAACCTGGTCTAGGTCTGGTC
Organism: Monopterus albus; assembly: GCF_001952655.1. Lineage (NCBI taxonomy): Eukaryota > Metazoa > Chordata > Actinopteri > Synbranchiformes > Synbranchidae > Monopterus > Monopterus albus. The sequence continues at coordinate 949,982 of NW_018127995.1, forward strand.
TTGGTTTTAATAAACTACCTTTGTATAAAATCAAGAAGTGGAAGAAGAGCAGAATGGGAAAGTAAAATCTGAAGTATTAAAATAAAAAAGGGAAGACTGGAAAACACTTTTACAACATGAAAACCTAAGAGTCAGCAAACAAACACAGATGAACAAAACTGAGGAGTGAACATTCTCTCTCATGCCACAGGGGAAGTGCTTCAGGCGGAAGAACTGAAAGATAATCTTATCAGAAAAAGCAAATGAGATTAAAATACAGCTGAAAAAGTTGGCAACGCAGCTCTGCGCAGTGGCAGAGCTCATAAAAATATGAAGAGGTGATGTGTCTGCAGTCCCGAGCAGCCTGAACACTTCATCCTCAGCTCATTCTTCTGTCTGTTTGTTTCACTTTTGTTAAAAGATCCACAGTCACTGCTGCTGTTTGACACAAAACGAAACTGTAAAAGTCGACCTCTGGTTACATTTTGCATTTTAACAGCAGAGTGGACTTTCTAGACAGTCGCTCCGTGCGGGCGAGTCGGGCCACGGCTGTGCGCCACACTTTGACTGAGATGGGCAAACAAACCCGGGACACATATGCAAAACCAACCAATTAGTCTCCATCGTTAAAGTCTGTTCTCTTGTAAAAGTAGATCTCGATGTTTGAAATGCTTCGGTTAAAGCACAAATCTCACGTCCATCCGCAGACTGTCCGGGCGCACAGCGGCGTCTTTGGTTGCGCCAAGCAGCAAGTTGCTCATCACTGCCCACTGCTGGTTGGAGACGCGCACTTCAACCGGTCCAACCGACCAAAATTGCTACTTTAGTGTAGAGTCAAGTCAAGTCAAGGGCATGTAGGAATTCTTGTTTAGCTCTCCTTTGGAGTCAGGTAAGGAGCCAAAGGCCAGAAAGAGCACTTGGTCTTAAAATAAAAAAGTTACATAAAGGCGACAAAGCATTAAAACTGCAACACACAAAAATAGGATAATAGTATTTTCCCCAGTGAAATTCAAACATCGCACTTAATAATTCACATGGTGGAGCTGGATATGTCATTACACTTGGTGAGGGAGTGAGGGGTTATAACATACTAAAAGAGATGTGATGACTTCTTCTTAATATAACCGTATTCTTGAAATCTCAGGATTTCCCCTACATATCTAATATAGAGTAGCTAAATCAATACCATCTACATTCTTCTTCTATACTGAAACTGTTTCTGTGTTGTGTTGATTTTGTATATTTTATGTATAATGAGTTTCCATATTTGATGGAGTAAATAACAGCTGCTTTATGGTGTTTCTCATTTAATCGTGATTATTATTCACCTGCTGTGGACATGTCTAACATCTGAAACTGAACAGATGTGGTGATGATGTCACATCCAGTCTATTCACAGCAGCACAGTAAAAGCTCAGGTGAAAAGGTTAATAACTGCAGAACAAACACAGTGGAGATTAAACATTAACCAGGCATGTGGAACATTGACGGACTGACAGTTTGTTCTCTCCTGAAGGTACAAACCTTCAGGAGAGAACAAACTGTCAGTCCACTCATCAGTAATATTTCATAAAGTACTTCATTTCACCTGTATCACCATAGCAACCTCAGTCTGTTTTTAATTGGAGCCTGAGGCCAGTCTGCATCCCTTTCATCTTCAACACACACACACACAGTGGCTCTGCACTCATTGAGACACACACTTGTTCTGTTTTAAACACCTTCACACACTTTAGCTTTGAGGCGGCATCTCCTGGTGGAACAGACTGATGTGGCATCCTTTGCTCTAGAGCTTTGAGGTTTGTCTCTCAGTGCTCAAGCTGCTACAGTTCAGTGCAGTTCGACACTAAATCACATGTTTTGTGTGTTTACAACAAAAGTTTAACCTATTGAAATCTGTAGAGGAACCTTACATAAGGATAAGCACACTTTATGTGTGCCAAGTATGTTACACAAGGAATTTGCTTCAGAACCGAGGCAGCCATCTGTGGCGCCAACTCACACCGATGGCTCTAACCATTGGGGGTTCAGTGTCTTGCCCAAAGACACTTTGACATGTGGACTGCAGGCAGGATGATTCAAACCTCCAACTGGGTTACCCACTGAACAACAGCCGGCCCTAAAACACATTTCCTGACCGGGAATCGAACCCAGGCCACAGCGCGGAAAGCGCCAAAGCCTAACCACTAGAGCACCTGGGAAAGATATGGAAGATACAAGGCCTCATTCAGTGGTTTTTCATTGTTTCTATTATTTTGTACATTGTAGATTAATACCCAAGACGTTAAAGCAATGAAAGTGTCAAAGAAAGTGAAATCTGTTTCATATTTTACATTCTTCAAACCTGCCACGCTCTGCCTGGATGATCGTTCAGCTGCACAAACTGAATATCAACATTGTGGATTAAAAGCCACATTGTGACTTTTATTTTGAGTCAGTTGCTAAATATTTCACTAACCTTCCACTCGCTCATATGTTCTTGGCAAAGCCGATGCTTGATTGTCAAATAACAGCCAGTTACTAAATGATCAGCCAAGTAACAGTTATCAAAATCTCACAGACACCTGTTTCACCAGTGCATCGTTTCTCTAAGAGCCAGAACAACAAGGTACTGCTGGGATTTGAACCCAGGATCCCCTGTTTACAAGACACCTGCTTTAACCAGCTAAGGAAGGAAACAAACCCCCCCAAAAAATTTTAATGCCTTTTTTTAGAGCAGCTGTGAATTTTTCCACTTTGATTCTTTGTGTGCAAACTGAAATTATACAGAAAACAGACAAAAACTATTGGTTTCATTATTAATGCAAACTCAGTGAGAGCATCCATTGTCTATGACCTTCCACTTATGCTGTTGAGGTTTGAGGCAGTGGGGCTGGAGCCTGTTTCAGCTGCTGGGTGAGGACTGGGGTACGACTCAGCAGGTTGCCAGTCCACACAAGAAGGTAAATCCCAGTTCCCTAAACGGCATCCATGTTTACCTCACTTTTGTCTTCTCATTAAAAAAACCTCAGGTGAGTGGAATCAAGGAAACACCTTTTAAACAACTTGAGACATCCTTTCCTTTGGTCCCTACTCTCAAACCTCCAATCACTTTCTAATTTCTGATAAAGTAACCTCCCTCCTGGCTCCTCGCTTGACCAGAATGACTTTATTTATTACAGGGGGAATTAATCAGCATTAGTGTAAATATGCCAGTGTTGGTCATAGCACACAAGCCACTCATATTACCCAACAGGCAGACAATGACCACTAAGGTACTGTGGGGATTTGAACCCAGGATCCCCTATTTATAAAACAGCTGTTTTAAACCAGCTAAGCCACAGCACCCATGCTCAGCTCTAATGTGTGGATGAAATGCTTTTTGAACGATCTTCTTTTGCCAAAGCAAACGTTAAACCTTTCTTTGAAGGGCAGCTGGACCTCCCCAGGATGTAGGGCCTGCCTTTGTTTTCACATCACATTAAAAAAGATTACAAAGCAGCTCTGTGTATGTGCAGCGGTTGACCTCCTGGGTTTATTCAGCAGATGCTGCGACCAGCTAAGCCACCACACCTAACCAATAGCAGATCATTTAGAACACACTTTTTACCACAAATACGACATATTTTAATGATATATGACTCAAGCTCACATCGCCTCGCTGTTCTTTGCAAAGATACACAGTAGTTTGAATGTGTAACTATAACTGAGTAATGCTTTGTTCACTCTTAGCATGAATTTATTCAACTGGTTTGTTACAACAATAATATTGAGAAACTGCAACTGTGAAGAGAGAGAAATGAAACTGTGTTTTCTTATAGCTATAAATTATTCACCCTCTCATGCACACACACACACACACACATATCCTTGCAGTTACAGGGCCTTACACAGACTTACCTTCTTTTCCAGGAGACTGACCTTAACCTTAAAATTTGAGATATTATCGTGGGGCCCAGCGTTTGGTCCTCACAAGTGACTTCTGGTCCCCACAAAGCAGTCTGCTCCCAGTGTACCATCGCCACAGGTATATATAAACAAGGCCACACACACACACTTGGCTTATTAACCCTCCAACATGCACATATACACACAAAACACACAATCAAATCCATGCATCAATAGACACATTAACACACACACACACCATAGACCTTTAATAAGCCAAAGAGAGGCTCCATCTTTTGACAGGAGGAGTGAAGTCGGTGATGTATTCCATCTTTGTTGTGTTTCAAACCAGTGGAGTGAAGAGCATCATGGGAAATGAAAGGAAAGGATTGTATTTCCAAATGGGATAGTTTGGTGGAAAACCAATATGTTATCTGTGAACATTCTACTGACACATTTAGTATCAACACCTGTATGATTTGCCAAATACACTTCTGCAGCATCTGCATAGGAAACAAAAACCATCTGCATTAAATATCAGCGTATATCCTCCACGGTCCTACTTCCCAGTCATCTTGCATCACTTCCTCAAAAAAGCTGCACGCAGCCCAGCTACTGTACATTTTCTGTCTGCATGATGTGGGCTGACATGAGTGCATTTATGGTTTAAAAATGAAGAAAGGAGTCATCTAGCTGGAGCGAGCAAGAAAGACGAGGACAAGTAAAAAGGGAGAGAGCAGAAGAAGGAAAAGGAGAGGGGGTTAGGGGGTGAGGGAGATGGAAAAGCAGGATGAGAGGAAGATGAGTGTTCAACTTGTTCTCCCAGAGGGAAACAACAGACTGGAGGAGCGTGGGGGCGCTGCCTTAATGAGAGCACACACACAAACAAACAGACTCTCCTTGTCGACCTTGCGATCCCTGCTCTCGCCTCCAGCCCTGAGCGTTGACTTGTTGCCATGGCAACACAGCTGTCCACCAGACAAACAGCAGCCGGTTTCAGTTATGCTGTGTCACTGTGTGAGTGTGTCCAAGGAGAGAAAAGGAAAGTGTGTGGGAGAGACTTACTGTAAAAAGATGAGTGAGAAGAACCTTCTGACCTCGTTCAGCTTGGACCACAACCACAAAGACACTTTAAACTATGTTGCTGCACAGCAATGGTGCAAAGTACTGTAGCGTTGGGGGGCAGAGAGACACTTGGCAGGATCCCCCAGAATGCCCCTCTGGATGGGCAGTATATCATTTGGTTTATGTCAGAAATCAACTTTATTGACCAGTGTAAATGTGAACTCTCAGGATTTATTTTCTAGCTTCTGATGAATCGGTTCTGGTGTCTCCTAACAACTTTAATCAATAAGGGGCCGTTCACTTATTTTGTCTAAAAACGTGTGGAAAACACCAGCTGTGCCGCTGGGGGGTACTCTGTGTTTGGGTGCACCCCGGCCTTCACACACTATCTATCTATCTATCTATCTATCTATCTATCTATCTATCTATCTATTGCTGCAGCTTCACTGGACTCTTGGGAAACTAAAAGCTGGTTTCTTCTTCAGGGTTTCATCTCTCATGTTCCTTGCTAGAAGGAGCCCCACTGATGGTAATCAAACAACCTCCAGGTGCAGTGAGACTGTCTGACACAATGTACCCGAGATGTTAATGTGGATGTAAAGTTTCTCAGCTGGCTTGGCTTCACCTCCTCCTCTCCTCTCGTCTGTCTGCTTCATTTCCTGAGCTGAAATAGAATTGACTTCCTGATACAAGGTTAAATGAGTCTGATGTCAGTTCCCTGCAGAGGGAACGCCAGAGAGAGAGGGAGCGGCAAAATTAATCTGTTGACTGACAGGTCGACGTCGTCATGTTGTGTGCACAGTGTGTGTGTTCTGCATCTAGAATTTCCAGAAGTTCAGAAGTGAGGTTTGTTTGTATGCATTACATCATTAGTTCAAAACCAATATTGTGGTGACTTTTCAGCTGACCAGCACAACTTGGAAGGGCAGTTTGAGTGTTGTGGTTCAGGGCAGAATTAGGATTAGGTTGGGTTTGATACACTCTACTTGAATTACTCATGTTGTGGGGACAAAGTTCGACAAATTTGGACTTTGTGCGCACTCCTGTTACACGCTGCGCACCACGGCCGTCCGCCACATACACAATAATAGTGAGGCGCGCGCAAAACCCGTTTTTCCGTTGTAAGATGAAGATCAATTATTCTAACTTGGCGCGCGCCAAACAGGAAATGGTGGCCAGTTTGTTAGTATGACATTCGGTACGACCCCTTACAGACATCTATAAATTGGTGTGTTGGCCAACTTGAAAACTGAAACACGTTGTCTACCACACAAGCTGTCATTCATTTTCATTCAGCTGCTCTGTAGGTTTGATAAGCTGCTGGATAGCTAGTCGGATAGTTAGCTACACAACGTATTTCTTCTTCTACTGCTATTCCAACGTTGTAGAGTGTGTTGATCCTCAGCAGCGACACCTATCGTTGGGAGAAGACTGCAGCGAGTCAAGCGCGAGTATAAACGGTTCGGGCTTTGTGGTGACGTCACAGCTGGCGCGCGGCATGGACAATGCGTCCGAGCATAACCGCACTTTTATTGTCTACTCGCTGGTGTCATTTTTTCAGAGAAACCCTCCCTCTGAGTGTGTGTGTGTGTGTGTGTGTGTGTGTGTGTGTGTGTGTTCCCAGGATAGGTTTGTTTTGTTCCGCCCACACAGTGAGACGTTTCACAGCTGTGGTCAACAGTTTTTGGCAAAGAGTGTGAGGGAAAAAACACCCACTTTGACCCAAAATTCAGTCTGGTCACATCACTCAGTCGGAGAAACAGTCACGTGACTGTCGTCCTGACCAAAACAAACGAGGCATTTATATGTGGCATCATTTATGACTATATGGTGACGATGGTCAGGTTTCGTCGTTTATTTTGCCAGTAAAGCCAGACTGGTACAAGGAAGAGCAAGTTTTGTTGTAAATACACGGTAAAGGAACGAAACACAGAGAAGCTGAGACCCTTTCTTTGTGAACTGTTACAATACAGTGTAACATTACATGGTGTGTTTGTTCAGTATGCAACCAGCGCCCTCTGCTGTTTGGGCGCCGAAGTGCATCGCGCTGTTGTGTTCAGTCAAGCTCTGCAGAGCAACACGTTCGTCGCTTTAAGTTCAGTCGATCACATGGTACAGTATTATTTAGCCTTCGTTTGTACCACCCAAATAATGTGAAAAACCTTCCTTCCTAAATGAAATAAAATACTACAGGCATAGTTCTCCTTGATGTGCACAACATGAACCAAACCTTTTACCATCAGGTTACAGGGCCACTATTTTAGTGTTTATTTGCCTTGAGTTGTACAAAACGTGTCACTGCAGCAACCTTATGTTGTGAATAGGACTTTGAGGTTTCATTTAACCATCTGAGACTAATAGAAACATTTAGTAAGACACAATTTTTGCAGGGGAATCTTCCCAACATTGTAAACTTACTGCAGCCAGACAGTAACATTATGAGCTTTCTGTCATCTTAATTGTTTTTTTTTATTTTATTGAATCTATTATCATGCATTTAAAGTCTGGGTAGTGAAGTTTAAATACATAATAAACAGTCACCTTTCACTGCCATTTTATGGCCAACATTATTTATTGTCATATAGGCATAATCAGCAGATTGACCACTGATGCTGTTGTTACTCAGGAGTCTCCTTTATTTGTCACCATCTTTATGTAAGAATTTAAACAGCCACTATTTTTATTTTCATTTTCATGTTCAACTGGCACAAAGATTTTCATGAAAAGGTGAATTTGTTTTACATCTTGAACACAAACTTTTAATCCAAGCCGAGGAGTCAAATCCAAAAACATTTCTTTTGCAACAAAGTAATATTACATTACTGTCATCTTAGCAGCTTATTTATTTTACTGGCATGTATTTACAGTGCACTGGAACTAGTTCATAGTATATAGTTTTGTAGTTCTTGCTCCAAGTGGAGTCACAGAGCAAAGCTTTAAATATTATTTTAAAATGTAATATTCAGAAACAGACTTTAGTTCAGTGTTTTATTAAATATCACGTAACAATGAATCATGTTTTTTTCCAAAATACTGTAATACTCAGTACAAATGGTGTGTACTGCTACTGTGCTCACATCACAGTGTCTTCATACAGTATATGATCACTGTTAATGTCCTGTCACTTAACCAGCTGATTTCCAGTCAGTCAGGTGTTGACCTCCTCTAGTTGCTGGACGACAGCAGACGCCACCTTTCTGTACGCCTCCGCCTGGAGAGTGAACACACACACATTTATTATATATTTTTATTCATTCATTCATATTTTATTCTAGTTTCTTCTCTGTACTTTTAGTGGCCTGACTTTGTTCAGTTTTTATTGTGTTGAACTGACTGATCTTGCAAAGCATGTAAAGCTCTTTGGAAATCTATTCTGAAGAGCACTTTATAACGTTTATTAGTAGCAGACAGAACTGAGTAGACCAGAACAGAAACAGCTGAACAAAATAGAACAGAACAGGTTACAAGACAGCAAACCAGAACAGAACAGAACCAAACAAATAGAATAGAGCAGAACAGTAGAGACCTCGGGGCTGTCAGGAGAGGAGACGACCACTGGTTTCCCTCTGTCCGACATCTCTCGGATGGTCAGATGAAGAGGAATGTCACCTGGAGGAGGAGACAGATGAAACCGGACATCAAACCGTCTAAAAACATTTTCCACTGGCTACGTTCTCAAGAGAAAGTGAAATTTAAAGCCAGAGTGTAATGCAACTGTCTTTTTAAAATTTCAAATAGCTCATAACAATAAAATTCAGTTCCAGCAACAGGTGCAAACCTAAAAACTGGACTCCTAAAGTGTGGGCGAGGTGTCGGGCTCCGTCGGAGCCAAAGATGTGGGTCTGGTGTTTACAGCTGGGACACTGGAAGACGCTCATGTTCTGCACCAGACCGAGAACCTGCAGGAACAGAGACCAACACAGTAAAGACATTTACATCTACCAGCTTTGCCATTATTCAGACTTTTTCCTGGAGTTCACTGACTGGACTTTGTACCATGGAAACAGACCTACTTATATTAACACTCACATGCAGCTTACCGGCACGTTCATTCTCTTGAACATCTCGACTCCTCTGCGAGCGTCCAGCAGAGCGATGTCCTGCGGTGTTGACACGATTACAGCTCCTTCACAGCAAAACACAGAAACATGACACGATTTTACACTGAGCAGGTTTAACTCGTTCTGTTGGTGACCTGAGAAACACAAACTGCTGCACAGTGAATACATAGAGCCCTGCAGCAAAAGCTTCTAATGGTATCAGAGCCTTTTGAAACTCTGTCATTGTCATTGAAGGATTCTAATAAAACACCTATGTTATGCCCCAGCCTCCCTGTGTGTGTGTGTGTGTTTACTGTATACAGATTAGTCTGTGTGGACACCTGACTAGCACTGGAGCCAGAGCTATCAGTGTCCACCTTCAACCACCCTGCTTCCCTGACTGGACCAGCATCCAGTCAGGCCCTCCAATGAAGCTGCAGCAGCACCACCAAGGAGGCCGCTGTGATTCAGTCTGCATGGCTATGCCAAAAAGTTGGAACAGACCCAACTTTGTTGCTGCACAACAATGCTTTATTTTGGTGGTACCAGTGCCCACTGTGCAACACACACAGTGTTAAAAGTCTGTGTGACTTACCTGATATCGGGATGTTCTGGGTGATCGACAGCTGGACGTCTCCTGTCCCAGGGGGCATGTCCACAACCAGATAGTCTAATGACCCCCACTCCACCTGCACAAACACATGTACGTGACTGTGTTACAACCCAACTGTGTTGTTCATTCTCAGATGAAGTTAGAGAAAGGCTGTTACCTGCCTGAGCAGTTTCTCTATAGCTGACATTACCATCAGCCCCCTCCAAACAACAGGAGCCACATCCTCCACCAGGAAACCCATCGACATGCTGAGAGAGAAGAGGAGAAGCTAAAAAGAGGAGGGCAGAGGTGTCACAGTTAAGCATATAAAATGGAAAGAGTTCAAATTTCCTGTTCGGGGTGGAAGGAACTCACCAAGGAATCCCGTAGTTGGTGAGTGGGATCATGAGATTGTCTGGAAGAGTAATAGAACAGGTCAGGTCAGCTGCAGCATTACAGACAAACCTTCACCAAACTCAACCACAGTTTATAAATCCTCACTGCACAGAAATATCTGTCTCACCTGTAACCACACAGAAACATCCTCACTGGGAATACTGTATCAGTGCATTAACAGCTGACAATCAGGTCACAGAGGGATATACAAAATAAGAAATTTGAGACAGGATGAGAAACACTGGGTCGTACTGTCAGTGAGCTCCGGGTTTCCCTTCAGGTTCATCAGTTTGGGAACTGACGGGCCGTAGACGTCAGCGTCCAGCAGACCAACAGACTTTGACTGAGAGACAGAGAAGCATCAGACTCATAATGTGGAAGGACTGCACATCTGACTGTAAAATGTAAAAGGAGGTGATAAAAATCTGAGGACAAATGTGTGATGAGAGCAATCGCTCCTTACTGGATCATTGGCCATTAATCCAAGAGCCAGATTCACTGCAGAGACAGAAAAACAGACAGTGAACACCTCGGATACAACAAGCTGAAGACTTTAGATGCAGTCTGGCATCTAAAAACTGTTCCCTGGACATGCACATCATTCAGCATCTGTGCTGCACTGCCAGCCAGTATCAGTATAAGTTAGCCACTTGGTCAGAAAGGACCACAAACCAGTGTTAAAGTTTAAATAACCCATTTTAGCAGGTTCATTCCAAAATATCTATTAGATCCTCTTAAAGCCTGGGATCTATTTGAGAGATGCTGGAGTCCTCCACGTGTCAGCAGAATGTTCATACACTACCTGCGGTGGTGGACTTGCCCACACCGCCTTTCCCAGAAGCCACAACGATGACCTGTTTGACCCCTGTGATAGGCTTCTGTTTTGGAAGACCTCTAGCCATCTGCTGCTTCTGTCTCTCCGTTAAGACCTTACTGTCCACCAACCTCTGGGAGCCAACAACAAAAAAGTAAACAACATAAATAATGCAGTTTCCATTTCTGGACAGAAGAGTAAAACTAGATATTTTTATTGCTCGTTTAACTGCTCTAACTAGTAGAAGAATTCAGTAGATTTAAGAAAGATGTTTTTAATCTTTATCAGCATAACACATCCATTTACCAACTACACACATAATGGTCTGCAGGAATCAAAGCTGCAGATATGACGAGAAACCCTTGAGTATGTATTAATGGTTTATCTACATGGCCAATAAATGATCTACGCAGCATTATTTAATGAAATATTTAGTACTAAATAAGTCATTTCTGCTCAATATTTGTGGAGGCTCACATCCACAACTACTAGTAGTTTTCCTTTCCTTTTCTATCCTGTAGTCATAAGGTATTTGTGCTTAGGTTGTTACTTCAATTTGGTGTAAAAGTAACAAAACAAAGCTGATTTAAACTCTTATTAGTCCACATTTTACATCAAGCCATTAGCTGCTAGCAGTTTTCCACCGCAATGTATATAGGTATATGGCATTTGTGATATCAGAGTCAAGTCGGACGAATCCAAACACATTTCCGTTTGTGTAGTTTAAAGTAGTCTCACTTTAAAAGCCCCATTAAACCCAGAACACATGCTACGTTACATGTGTGAAATGACAACATATGATCTAATACAGTAGACTACAACAAGTCTATCTGGACACAGAATTTATTATTAATATTATTTTATTTTACCGTTTACACATCGGTTGTATTTTGAAGAAAAAAACACTTCCGTTCCTGTCCTCGTTTGCGGTTGTGTAACTTGAGGCGAGCTTAAAGCTGTTAGCTAACTTAGCTAGCTGCACCGTGTTGTGTTCATAGAAACATTCATTTTACCTGGTATCGCATGAAGTGCGCACAGCACACATGTCCGGGTTTCATCTCTGTCCCTGTTTGTAAGACTGAATGTTTATTAACGCATATTCTCAGTAAATGTGACAATCTTCCATAAGTGGACGATGCCATGTTAAACCGCTATGGTACTCCTCGCGTCAATAGCTTAGTGCGCATCAAGTTTGCACAAATTACGCATCTGTAGGCTCGGCGACATTAGTGTTTTTATTTTTCCTTCCTTGTCCGCCTCGTTTTTGTTTTTCTAACTGTAATTATTTCGTTATTTTTTCACCCTTTCATAAAGCAGTATTTATTAATATACGTGTTATTGAATAGAACTTAGTGTTTCTTTTTATTTGTAACATTTTAAGTTAAAAAGCATAAAGTCGAAACATTTAAAAACTAAACAGACATATCACATACATTTATTTAAGCTGTTCATTTATTTTTCATATATTTACCTTTTCAAATGCGTATATTTATTTTAGTCTTGATAATCGCTTCTTTTTTTTATAAATATAAGCTTATATCTTATAAAAAATTAAAAGTTTCCTTTTTTATCCTGTGAATTTAAAAAGTTTAGTTGTTATATTGCTTAACAAAAACTGATTTAAACCCCCCCAAAGTGATCATATAATTAAGCAAAGGAAGGCTGCGAAAATAACACGCAGATTTGATCACCTTTGACTAGTCGGCGTTAATACGGAAGTGTGTTTCATCAATTTGCTTCAGGTTTTGCTTTTCATTCGTAGAGGATTTATTAGCCAAAGATTTGAGAGTAATGACAGAGAAAAACGATTCTCCTGCAGCTCGCACGGTGCTGCAGCAGTGTCTGCAGGCCAGGCTCCAGGTGAAACCGGCAGAGGAACAGTCAGAAGCTCAGTTTGTCCAGGTGAGAAGAGGTGTATGTATAAATAAATAAGAAACTATTGAAATGTGTGCATTTTGATCTGCATTGTTGATTTAGAATCTACATACAGAAAAACTTAATGATCAGTCACTTGTATTTACTATATTTCAAAGTGAACCTAAGAAAAACTTAACATTCTTCCCCAAATCTTTGTTCTTTTTAATCCGTGTTGCATTAGTTTCTTACTACTGGGTACTGACATTGACAAGGATTGTTTTCATATACCTCTGGCAATTTTACATTCTCTTTTCTGAATAACTTTAAATGATTTTTTCTAAATTCAAGTATGGCCAAAACATGTGAACTGACATGTGTAAACTCTGTTTCTGCTCTCAGATTGATAGAGGAATGGTGATTTACATCTGCTTCTTCAAAGGAGCCACAGATGACATTCTGCCAAAGATGGGTCAGAAACCTTTTTGACTTTTTATCCAGATATTTTACCTCCATGCTGCTCTGCAGTGGCTACAAGTCTCTGAGTATGAGGTGTAAAGATGTGTTCCTCACTCCCCCCATGCAGTGTCCACCCTGTTGAACCTGCGGCTGTGTGAGTCCGACTCGGGGAGGATGGTTTCTGTGTTAGAGCTTCCCGGCAGCGTGCTGATCGTCCCTCAGGCCACGCTGGGCGGGAAGGCCAAAGGCAGAGCCATGCAGTACCACAACAACATCCACAAAGACGATGGACTGCGGCTGTACAGTGCCTTTGTTGCTCTGTGTGAGAAGGAGCTAATGGCTGCTGCTGCGTCGTCAGCTGGGAGAGGAGCTGAAATAACAGTGAAACATGGGACGTATGGAAACAGACAAGTGCTGAAGCTGGACACAAATGGACCGTACACACACATGATGGAGTTCTGAACTGCGAGCTCTGACATGTGATGCCTACATGGAATCGAAATTGTGCCAACAGGGCTAGAATCTGTCGCTAGTGACTTCTAATGTATTGATATTTGATTTATGCATTTTTGATATAAACATTATAGAGATTTGGAATTTGTCAGTTTTGGTGTAATTATCCAAAGCTGGATCACCAAACTGGTACAGTGGGTAATTGCCTCAGTGCTCAAGACCTCAGGGGTACTGTGAATTTTGAACAACTTAAATGCAACATCTGGAAACACTGGCCCTTCATTACCTTGTGTTGTAGCCCTGGTCTTGCAGAGGAAACGTGTCATGTTTATTGTATTTATAGGCAGTAAATTTTAGTTTGCATATTGGTCTTATTTAGTTTAGGTGGCACAGTGAGAGAGAGGCCCCTGTGGGTCATCCAGCTGACTCTGAGTTGGCACCACAAAGCTGTCTCACCAGGTAACTAGGTAGATCACCATGGTAACAGATGCTGCACAACTAACCTGTGGAGCAGATGAACTTCAAAGGATCACTGACCAATCATATCACTAGGAAAACAGAGTCATCATTTCTACAGGAGCCTGACCAGGGAAAAAAAAGCATTGAGCTAACAATGACACATTGTACTGGACTACATTATATTCAGAGGTGTTCCTAATATTTTGACCCTCTCATATATGTAGCTAGGGAGCACAAAAATATAGACCTATATGTAGTGTGGTACAACACCACCTTTTAACTAGGCCCTCAATAATAAACATATGAATTCTTCCATGAGATGCTGTCTTCACCACTCATGTAAGTAGTTACTGTAATTAAATGCAAATTAATCAGTTACTGGGATCAAAATATGTAATTAAATTACAGTTACTAATCAAAATGTTGGTGATTACAAAGGACTTAACATCTGAATACATTCTGTTTGGTCAAAAACCTAAATGTATTTATAACATCCATTCTATTGCCTTGCATCTTGGTACCGTGAAGGGATGCATTCTTCTGGCATATTTCAGTGTTAGCCAGCAAATCTGTTGAGACAACTTTGAGTGCAACACCATCAAGGGCAGGATGGCTAACGAGGAGCTGTCTCTACATCTATATAGGCTCCATTCATGTGGCAGCACACATTCAGTTTTGAAGATTGCTTTTCACTCCACTGTTCTCTTGTTTGACTTTGTACCGCCTCTCATCTGCCAATCAAATCAGTGCGCATGGCTCTAAGCAACCTTAGTCTGTAGCATACATGGTTTCACCCATTTAGCCAGTTTCTCCTTGTTTTTCCACTTCCTTTCTTCTTTCACAACTAAAAGACCAAGGACAGAGAAGGGCAGCGTCACAGACATATTCTCCAATAGAAGCAGCCACACTGACCACAGCTGTGTGGCTTCTCCTTCGCGTGAACACGATGGTGCCCGTTTAGGTTACTGGGAGGAGTGAAAGTTTTTCCACACTGATCACACCAGTACAGTTTCTCTCCAGTGTGGGTCAGCTGATGGGCTTTAAGAAGATCCTTCTGTGTAGAGCCTTTGTCACACCAATCTCTGGATTATAGATAAGTACAAAAATATTCAGCAAACTGGTATCACTGTACTCTTAGTTCAACTACCATTATTAGTTTTTCTCCACAGCCTTGTCTCAATAATCAAATGAAATAAATCAACGTACATTTTCTCCACATTTTGTTTTTTCTGTGCAACATTACAGCACTTAAATCAACTTACATTTTCTGCACATTGTTTTTTCTGTGCAACATTACAGCACTTCCCAATCTTTTCCTACATATAACTGTTTAGCACATTTCAGCAAATGATTAAGTACAGCTGTGTTAGAAATTAATAAATCAGATAATTACTAGACTTTAATGTGTGTTAGTAATACAGATTAGTAAGATTCAAAGTCTGCTCTGTTTCAAGGTTAGCAGTAAGACATGACACCAATTGTTTTCTTGTATTAATCTTGTGTTAGATTTATGTCTGAATGAATGTTTTAGTTACACATCACGCATACAACATACACACACATTGAGAGTCTTCATTTTGTTATGACTAGGTAATACACAGCTGCTCCAAGCATGTGGAGCTCTAGATAAGAGATGGAGTCTG
>NW_018127995.1:965869-966723 GCF_001952655.1 Monopterus albus
TTTTCAACATTAAGGGCAACTCGTATAATGGAGTCAAAACATTGAGAGCAGGGCCCTGAAAGCTCAGAGAACGATCCGTTGTAAAGCTGCAGGTTAGTTTCTGAATGTTCGGCTTTGTTCAGTCACTTTATGTCGAAGCTCGTGCGGCTCCAGGTATTTCGACCCCCCTTAGCTGCGGTAACGTATTTCCGGCTCCTCCCCTGTCCTTGTTTGGATCTTCATTCCCTGAACCTGCCTGTCTTCTCACCTGTTCACAACCTGTCTTCAGTCTACAATCCTGAGATCTCTGCCCAAACATGCCCAGGACAATATGCGCCAGTCGACAGGGGGAGGAGTCAAAGACAGGTAACGACTCTCACCGATACTGGGCTGGAATGACTCAGTCGTTAGGGGAAGTTTTTGGCCATCAAAGGACTGAAACACCACCGAGGGGGATAAATATCTCGGCTCAACACCAGTCAGTCAGAACTGAAGAAGCCTCTTGGATGAGAGGTGAAACGTCTTCGACCTAGAAATCTAGTCCAGTGGATATTTTCTAAGGCTTTTCTGTCAAACCCGCATTAAGGTCAACGATGGCTGCTACTCCCACAAAGGTAATGTAGATTTCTCTTCTTTGACGATGTTTTCACATTCATATCCTAAATAGACCTTTATTAGAAATAGTTTTAGACTAACTTTTCAGTAGAAACCAGTCGTTAGCCTCTTCAGACACAGCATCAGTGAGTCCAGTTTTCATCCTGCTGATTGACTCATATCTCATTAATCTTCAACAAAAAGTTCCATCTGTGGCTTTAACTTATTGTTTTGGTTTCTTAATTGTTAAAACTAGTTTAGCACAGAGTAAATTTAAGTGA
>NW_018127995.1:979199-990732 GCF_001952655.1 Monopterus albus
TCATTGATTTTAAAGGAGTAAAGTGAGTTATAGAGAGATAATAAATACATACATTATTATGGTGTAGTAACATATCTCACAGCTTAAATTTTAGTTCCAACTGTATGGAGCGTAAATTATATCCTGTGTTTCTGTTTTTTCTTTGTCCAGCTTCAAACATATTTTTTTTTATTTATGCTCTTTTGTTTGTTGATGATCAAATTGTTTATCGAAGTTTCCAGATATAGTTACCGATATGTTTCCTGTATTTGATATATTGTCTCAGCCATATAAATTATAAAAGGTTATAAAGTTTTTCCTCAGTTACTTTGGTACATTTCTCAAATCATCCTTGATATTTCCAAAACACTGTGGGGTATATTTACTAAATCTGTCACCATCAGGTGTGGAAAATATTGTGGCGCCACAAATGTCCTATTTAGTGGCATATTTCCCAAAACCAGTGATGTAGATGAGCACAGCCACAGCTGTATTAATGTGAATGAGCTTCAGCTGGTAAGGACGAGCCTGTACTGTACACAGGTGGACTGAAAGGGACAGTAGATAAGAGTGTGTTTATTTCGTTATCCAAACAGAAAGGTGGACTACAGTCGAGTCAGGGCTCTCGATCATCAGGTGCTGGTTTTCAGGCTGTAACCAGAGTACGATCCAGATCTGGTGGAGGTGCCTTTAGCTAAAACTTTGGACATACATGTACAGTATACACATGGAAACCTTTTAGTGATATTAACCCAGTTTTGCTGACCCAGATTTACTGTGTAAATCCAGTTTTATTGTGTGCTTCATTGCTTTGTAATAGAACTGGTAAAGTTCCCTATAAGAATGATCCCACTTGGATGTCTCAGTTGTTGTGCTGTTTATGATCTAATATTAGTTTATGCACAGAAACCTGTAAATTATATGTCATGTTTCTTGCAGAGAAAGATCAGCCTCCCCTACACCCAGCTCGGCGTCTGAGAGCCGTCTCCAGTCTATGGAGCCTCCTCTCACATTCAACAATAGAACCCTTCCTTTGGAATTGAAGGGTCAGAGTTCAACACCAGATATAGGAATCACTCACTCGGACAATATGACTGGGGCGGCTGTGCTACAGGTTTCACAGTTCGATTCCCAGTCTCCCCAGTCCACATGGCGAAGTGTCATTGGGCAAGATGGTGAACCCCAAATTGCTTTTGATGGCTGTGACTTGATGCACACTAAAATGCTAGCTGCATGGCGGACTGTCATTTCAGCAGCTAAATTGCAAAGACCTGCCATGAAAATTGCAGGTCGTAATAGCCTCAGTCAAGCTGTAATTCTTGCAGTTATACAAGCTGCATGGCAGGCTGCATGTGGTCATACCAGATACCACAGAGAGAGATGCTCTGCAAGCTGCCATACCAGCTGGGTGGCTGCCATTCTACCTGTGTTGCTGTTCTACTACGATGCAAGTGATGCTGCCATGACACCTGCAATGCAAACTGAACTTACTGAGTGTATTGGATGAGGGAATCTGTAAGCCAGGAAAGTGTTATGTACGTCCAGTCCACTGTACCAGAGCACAATATCACAAACTTGCCTTAGGGGGGTTTACAAACTGAAGAGCAGCTTCTTCTAGAACAGACAGACGGGAAATAGATGTGTGTACAGAATAAATCAAGACAACAGAGCTACTGCATGGACAGTCAGAACGTCCTGGAGGACGAGCCAACTTCCAGGAGCCTCCATCAGACCTGGGCCACACGACCTTTAGTTAAATTTAGATTCTAGCTGCAGAATTCTGAACCACTGGAAGAGTTTTAGTTCATAAGATGTATCATTTTAAACATGTAGCTACCTGTTGGTTTCTGACCACAGTCCCACATTTTCTACCTCACGTTAACGTAGTCACACATTCACAGCTGGGAGCTCAGCTTCCCACTACAACCACTGTGACACAGGCCGACACTGGGCAGCTTCACTGGGGCGGCTGTGAGATAGAGATATTGTTTTATTTGTGTTAGAAATTAATACATTAGTCAGATAATTACTAGACTTTAATGTGTGTTAGTAATACAGATTAGTAAGATTCAAAGTCTGCTCTGTTTCAAGGTTAGCAGTAAGACATGACACCAATTGTTTTCTTGTATTAATCTTGTGTTAGATTTATGTCTGAATGAATGTTTTAGTTACACATCACGCATACAACATACACACACATTGAGAGTCTTCATTTTGTTATGACTAGGTAATACACAGCTGCTCCAAGCATGTGGAGCTCTAGATAAGAGATGGAGTCTGTTGGATGGACTTCATCTGTGTAAGGGGTTAGCCCAAAACTGTGTATGTATATATATGTGTGTGTGTGTGTGTGTGTAAATCAACCACCACTAAAATCAAGAAAGACTGACTCCTTTTTTACTCAGATCTGTCCAGTAAAAGAACTGGGGTATAACAGCTGTCTATAATTTGAACATTTATTATTTGTGTCCTCATCAAAACAGATCAGCTTCTTAGTGCAACTGTCTCACTGTTTACATCATCAGGACATTAGTACATGTAGTCATGAATGAATTCTACAGATACAGATACACTTGTGTCAGGATTCCCACACCTTCACTCCTTACATATTGTGCGTTGTTTTCAGTTTCAGTATGAATTTATGGCAGTAAAATGGGTGAGTGGGAATCTTTTCTGAAGCGACTGTAGTCATACTGTAAATTCTGCTAAATTGGTAACTGGGCCACAGCTATTTAAAAATGCTGTAATAATAATATTTAGGTCTTTTAATTCCCTTTGTTTTTAAGGCACATAGGAAGAAGGTAGACTATGAAAATACAGAAATAGTTTCAGAGCCCGGTACACTTTTCAAATAGCTCAAAAACACACTCTGCCTCTTGCAAGAAATCTCAGTGCAGTGCAGACTGTATGGTGGTAAGAGCACAGCACCTCTTTGTCTGCCCTTAGTGTGAGATGCTAATAATCCACCTCAGTAAATCCTTTCCTCCCAACTGAAATAGTACCTTTTGATTCTGAGCGGTTTGGGACGGGCCCAAGGGCTCAGCGAGTCACTTCCTGCTCCGAGACTCTTTAAATCTGGAAATGATCTGTTTACATTGAATAAGCCTGAGAACAAACCAGCTCCTGAGTAGGTCTGAGATTACAGACGTTGCACTGACAACAATTCCTGTCAGACTTTCAGATAACCAGCACATCCGACATAATGTGAAACTGTCAACACGGTTATCCAGCCAACGTGGTAGTCCATGTACAAAGAACACCCCCAAAGACATGGGGGGTGTTCTTTGTTATGTTTATGTTTCTAACATCTCGATTCTGACTTGCCAAGATGGTTACAGACAGAGCTTTCCCTTCTCCTTAGCGTGAACACGCTGGTGCCTGTTTAGGTTACTGTGATGAGAGAAAGCTTTACCGCACTGACCACAGCAGTAAGATTTCTCTCCGGTGTGGGTGCGTTGATGAACCTTAAGTTGACACATCAGTGTAAAAGCTTTGCCACACTGGTCACAGCTGTATGGTTTTTCTCCGGTATGAGTGAGTTGATGAGCCTTAAGGTGACACATCTGTTTAAAAGCTTTGCCACACAGATCACAGTTATATGGCTTTTCTCCACTATGAGTGAGCTGATGAGCTTTAAGGTTACCCAGCTGTGTAAAGGCTTTGCCACATTGGTCACAGTGATATGGTTTTTCTCCAGTATGAGTGAGTTGATGAGCTTTAAGGTTAGCAATACGTGCAAAAGGTTTGCCACACTGGTCACAGCTATATGGTTTTTCTCCAGTATGCGTGAGTTGATGAGCTTTAAGGTGGCACATCAGTGTAAATGCTTTGCCACACTGGTCACAGATGTATGGTTTTTCTCCAGTGTGAGTGAGTTGATGAGCTTTAAGGTGACACATCAGTGTAAACGCTTTGCCACACTGGTCACAGGTATGTGGCTTCTCCTTAGTGTGAACACGCTGGTGCTTGTTTAGGTAACTGGGATGTGCAAAAGATTTTCCACACTGATCACACCAGTATGATTTCCCTCCAGTGTGAAGACGTCGATGTTGGTTAAGGTTACTTAAGACTCTGAATGCTTCTCCACACTGGTCACAGTTGAATGGGTAGTCTTCACCGTGAACTCTCTGATGCATCTTTAAATCACTGGATGTCCTGAAGGTCTTGTCACAGTCCTGACAGCAGTGATGTTTCAGTTCACCTCCTCCTCTCTGTTTACATAGCAACAAGCAGACATACCCAGACAGAAAAAAGACGCACAGAGGGTGAGATGCCATAAAATGAATACACAACATTTATAACCTACAATGTTGAAGTCTAGTGCTGTGTATTGGCAATAATCTGGCAATACGATACATATCACAATACAGGGGTTACGATTCAATATATTGTCTGTGCAGATTCTCAGTCATCCAGGTCAAAGTAAACTGAAAAAACTCTTGGATGAGAGGTGAAACGTCTTTGATCTAGAAATCTAGTCCAGTTGATTTTTCTAAGGTTTTTCAGATTCAATATATTGTGAAATATTGTGATGCTGCAAACAAGGAAATATTGTATGATTGTTAAAAAAAATTTCTCATTTTAGAAAAACTGCCTTAAAATAAGCAATGGCTGCATCTTAAATTTCTGATTGGACCGAAGTGGAACCATTCCTGATCCTAGTGTATCCTCCACGATGTCAGGTGATTGCCACGCTGCCTTGTTAACACCCATAAGCACCGTGTGTGCAAGCTGCCTTAGTGTTGTATATATCTGCTACACAGAGAAGTATTTGTTATAGTTTACTGCAGAGGATGACTGCAAATGCTGATATGTTTTGTAGTGAACTTATTTGGTTATTAGATTGCATTCCGATGCAACATAACGTTAATTTTTGAATGAAGTGCTGCACTTTCCTACACTACAGCAGCAGATAAAAGTGGCAAAAGGAGTATGGTTGAGGCACAATGGGCAGTGCTGTCACATCAGCAGTTCGAGTTTGGTTCCGTCTTAAATTCTGCTCTAATGTTGAATTTGAAGCAGTGGTCATGGTATTGTGTTTGAAAGAAATGTAGAGTAGGCTTTAGTAGTGCTCTTGTTCCTCCACAGGTTTATCTGAATGATCTGTGTGACAATGTCTGTGCAGCACAGCTTTAGTGTATGTGTCCGGTGTGGTGAGGGTGAAAGTCATAGAAGGTCACACACAGCTTCAATCAGAAGTTGGAAGCTCATGCATAGTTCATGCACAGGTGTAAGGTCTCAAGAGACTCGTGTGAAATCATACAGCAGAGAAGCCAGTCAGTTGAATTTGTAGTACATTATCATTATTACATTATTGTCTTTTACTGCATATGATAATTCACACTCAAAGTAGAACTGAAGTGACATTCATTACAAGATGTAGATATTTAGTTAAAACTAGTGCTGTCCACAAAATGCTCGGCCATCATATTTGGACCAATTCATTTTAATTTAGCTTTAATTAATAATAAAGGAAATTTGTCTAATATGCATCTTGGACACTAACTATTATCAAAAACGCCCTATTGGATTTGATTAATCTCTCTAGTAAAGACAGCTAGATCAAGACAGAAAAGAAAAACCAGTATGTCTCATATTCACAACTGTGAATGTGAAAAACAGTAACGTTATCCACTAGCCTTAAGTCGTGAACATTAACTGACCTGTTGATCGCTGGGACCAGCGGGATGGTTGCTCCAGTGGCCCGGGTCCTGGTCCTCCTCCTTTATCCCACTCTGGTAACTGTCCTGGTCTATGAAATCCGGGTCCTGGTTCTCCTCCTTTATCTCGCTCTTATAGCGGTCCTGATCGATGAAATCCATTTCCGGGTTCTCCTCCTTTATCCCGCTCTTATAGCGGTCCTGATCGATGAAATCCATTTCCTGGTTCTCCTCCTTTATCCCGCTCTTACAGCGGTCCTGATCGATGAAATCCGGTTCCTGGCTCTCATCCTTTATCCTGCTCTTGTAGCGACACTGGTCGATGAAATCCGGGTCCTGGGTCTCCTCTTTTATCACGCTCTTGTAGCGGTCTCGGTCGATGAAATCCATGTTCTGTATTTGTGTCTATTGCCCCATGCGCCCATAGCTGTATTTAAAAAAACAAAAAAAGCTAAATACTGGATATTCTGCCCAATGACAGCTGCTCGACTAGCACATTCGGCAACAATGTTTTTCTTCCGGGTTCGCTTCCGCGTTGTTCCCATTGCGCATGCGTATTTGTGCCGTTCCGTTCATACCCTTCGCCCAGCCGAGCCGTTGTGAGCGAGCTTACCGCGTTCTTGACATGGAACTGCTCGTTCATATCTGCGAGGTCTCGTTCATGAATGCAACGTTAGTGTGTATATTAAAAGCCAGCCAGTGAGACATATTCCTGTATGTAACAACAATAATTTGGCGAAAAAATGTATTGTTCTTCAGTTTCTGGTTCATTACGTGTGCCTTTTTAAGTAATTCATCAGCTGTTACCTTATTGAAAAGCAAATTCCCGTGGCACCCATAGGCGTCCTTAGACGTGCCGCAGCAAAATCACACATTCGAGTTTTAACAAGCTCCAATATTTGCCACTGGGTTAATTGAAAATGATAACAAACAAACAAACACAAAAGATTTACTGTTCTAATCCAGAATGTCAACGCAAAATACAAGCAAAGATGCAGTGGTCAGCGTGCACGTCCTGTACTGCAGCGGGCACACAGTAGTTTTGTGAGTATAGGCAGCAGTAGAGAGAAACACGCAACACTTTGAGCAGTTAATAAAATGCTTCAATGCCAATGTTTGCTTTTTCAGATTCATTTGCAATTCCAGGCTTCATGGAGTTTCATTTCTCATAAATCTACATCTTTTCCTGCTCTTTATACTTGTACATGGAAAAGATAAAGACACAAGGGACAGAAATGGATGAGTCCCAGCTAGCTGAACTCTACTATGTCCTTTCTCATTTTATTTTTTGCTAACATGCTCACAATGACATACTAAGCCACCATTGTGTTTATATGCAATGAAAACCATGTACAACTAAAGCTGTCGCAGCAGCCTTTACTTTATATTGTGGGGGAATTCAGCCCATTATATTTTCAGCCTAAACACTTCAAGCGCTGATTTTCACACAAACCAAAATTAATAATTAGGACAGACAATAAAAAGCATGTAGGCTATAGATGCCTGCTGCAGTATTATTATTTTACCGCAAAAGGCAATGTGTGATCTTCTGTCTCAAAGTACAGCACATTGCCGTGAAAACGTTAACGTGTCTAACCTTCATAAAATATACTATCTTAATACAAAGCTAAGTGAAAGAACAGGTCTGTAATTTGTACATGCCACAATGCACATACCAACATTTGAAATTTAGCGCCCTCTCACAGCTACCAGTAGCTACGGGCACACCCACTCACACAGTAGTTGCAGCAATTGGCTATGGCTGCATTTGGAGCTCGGCCCTATTGTCCTTGCTAGAGCACAGCTGTCAGCTGCATTCACACCTCCCACAGACTGTACTTGAGTACACATGAATCATGCTCGAGACCGCCTCTTAAAGCCAACTAAGGCACGGTGCCCGACTCGGGTATACTTGTGTTCACACTGATCAAAATGACCTTGGGGTCAAGTGCACTCTGATCCGCACCCGGGGCCCTAATGTGAAACCATCCTAATTCTGAGATGCTTTCTAAATGGCTTTACATCTGAGGAGGCTCACCTGTGCATTAGAACTGCACTATTAGTCAGTTTCCAGCAGCAGAAAACAGGGTGCAATTTGTACTTGTGGTCAGTTACTAATCTCAACTTTAATTCAAAAATATTGAGCAGTGAGATGCAACATTTCTCTAAGTTGAATTAATGCAATACATCTTGAATGTTATTTTTTATAAAATGTTATGTATGATGGAAAGCAGATTGCCTGAAGTGTTTATTCAATTTGATGGTCATTTTTGAGGTTGTCATTTGTGTTAGCATAACTTGTGTGCAAGGTTGTGGGGTTGCTTTAAATTTCACAGCAACTGAATGCAGATCTGAGCATGTATATTTTTAGGAATACCACTGGAAGTCATTCTTTACTCTAGTTTTAGGGCTGTCTACTGTTGTGTACTCAGTGGCGCTTCTACATTGAATTAATCCCCGGGCGAGATCCCCCTCTGAGCGCCCATGCCAAAAACCGCCACTGTGTGTACTGTTGTAAATTCTGATTCAGGTTGTAGGGCTAGTGCTGGCACTTTTAATAACTGTCCTCCAGGTTGTTGTTTAGAAAAAGTGGAACAGCATCAAGTATCTGTCTTTGTAAAGCACTGATTTTGTCATCTTACTTGCAGTACATCTCTTGGATTGTTTGGATGATTTTTTTTTCCTGTGTATTTCATCATTTATTTGACTTCATGTCTGACATTCAAAGATTCTGAACATTAGCACAGTAATTCAGCTTCACTGCTCTAACATTTTCAGGACACATTTTCTGCTTTAAGTTGAGCTTAAACCGGCTGAATTGACTGGGGATTTAATTTTCAGTTTAGGGAAATGAATCCCTCCAACATGGAAATACAGTCCTCACTTCTGCAGCTCAGACTGTTTTCTTTTTTATTGCCTGTCTATTAAAATTGATTTATTTGATTGATTGGATACTTGATGAGATGTTTTACCTTTCACTTCTTATAAAAAAATTTATTGTATACGTTTCTACAAACTGATTTTAGTAAAAACCTGCATAACGCAATTAAGCTTTTATGTTTAATGGGGAAATTTGATATATACAAAGACAGAGTGATGTCTTCTAAACCAAATATTTGTTTTACTCTGAATTAAACATTTTGGCTAATTCACTAAAGACGGTCAAGAAAAATAAGAAAACCTTTAAAACATCCTGCATTTTGGAGAAAATTGCAATGACAATCATAAATGAAGAAAATATTCAGAGGTAGAATATATATTGTAAGTTGTTTATTCTTTTCTATTTATTTGTATAATTCTAATTATTTGTTTATATTATCTGAATATTTTAGACGTGGCAACCGTTGCCAGGCTTTTTTAAAATTTTTATTCAACTTTATTCAACACGAAGAATACAGTACTGACATCCATTAGCAATCAGCTAATTATTCCCATAATACTGTACGGTTTAGACCTGACTAGGTAAAGTTCCCTGGGATGACTGTTGTTGTGAACTGGCCCTATGCAAATGAAACTGAAGTGAAACAAAAAAAAAAATAATAAAACCTCGGTCTTATTCACCAATACACATAAATGTTGAATTGTACTATGAATGTGACCATTACCTAGTATTCCACACTGCAGCTGAGAGGACTGACACGCGCTCTCAGGTGTCGTCGTTCTGCTGAAAACCAGTGTAGGAAGCTTTATCTCAGCGTTACTCTGAGGTCGCAGTGTTTTAGTCTGAAGTCCACTTCCAGCTTGGCTCTTACAAGGGTTTTCACATTAGGTATGACCGTCTGCTGCCCCAGCACACTCGCGCATGTACACTGTCTGACAGAGCAGGTGGCAGCGTGCATGTTTGCAATCTGCAGAGAAGCAGCAGCAGCAATCACTCACGTCATCAACTGGGTGCATGTAAATACTAACATAAATCTCAGAGTTTGTGTCTTTGTATGTCTTCATTGGCCCAAATTTCAAGCAAGCATTTCACTTCGTCGTTACTCCATAGATCCTTTCACAACAGTGTTTGTTAATATCGAACAGTTTTGACGTAACAGGCCACTTCCTTGTTGAGTGGGGGGCCTACAGGACTAAAGTCATAGATCACAGTTGTTCCCTCCGACTACAGATTTTACACAGGCACGGCCTAGCAACAGCCTGTTGCAGTTGCTCTTCCTCTTTTTTTAAATTTTATTTACCTACCTATTTATTTATTGTCGGTGTGTTTAAATAACCAAGAAATTCCTCCCTGTAATTAATAATATAATTTTAATCTTGAACTTTAACGATGAAGTTAAGGCTTTTATTTTGAAAATCAACGTACCGGAACGTACAAGGTTGCGTCTGCTAGCTAAAATATCTTCACCACCGAACGTTACATTTAGCTTTTAGTTTTACTTGATAATCATCGTTTTGAAGACTTTATATGTAAATTTGGGTTAAGTAATGTAAATTAAGTTACTTAGACTAAGAGTTCCTTCAAAAGTTGCGCCGTGAAACCAGAGATTTTGTTGAAAGTTGAGGACGGTGTAATGAAGATTTAGGTCGATGGATGGAAAATTTCCCAAGGTAGGACACTGTTTTCAGTTAGGGTAATGTTAAGTTACAAAACTTTGGCAAACTTTTTCCTCATACATTTGTTTTATGAAGATGGAACTGGTATTTTTGTGGTGTCAAACTAAAGGCGATAGTCTAATGTAAACGATGTCTAAAAAATGGCTTACTTTGACAAAATTACTGAAATGACTATGAAATAGGGAAAAATGAGCATATACAGCCAATTTTTTTTATTATGAGTAACGAAACAAAATGTAGTAGTTATTTTTACCTAGTAAACCGTGAATCAGTTTAATAAATAAATTTATAGATGCTTGCAGCTAATGAATTGTCAATGGTTAAACATGCCCTTATTATATATCTGTTAAGTTAATCTATGAATAATTTATTTTATGAAACATCAGAAAACAATGCCCTTGTCTCAGTATCCCAAAGCACGAGGTGACGTCATTAAATGTCTTGTTTTGGACGACCAATACTTCAGACCCTTAAAAATATTTAATTTCCTGAATTATATGGCTGTAACTAATGATTATTTTTAATATTGCTTCATTCTAAGGAATCCAGTTAGTTTATAATAGATCAGAAAACAGTCTGTCACAGTCTCCTAGAGTCCAGGTGACATCTTCAGCCTTACGTTTTTACTTGAAAAATCATTGTAGCTTTATCATAATGCAAAACCTAGAAATGCAACAAAATTTCACATTTTACAACTGGCTCAATCATATGTTTGACACTGCTTGAAAAAAAGTTTAAATAGTCTATTGATTATCAAATTGGTGCTGATAATTTTAATTTGAATGAATAATTGTGTGATGGTTTGTATAAACTGTCATATATGACATGTTGATTATATAATGAAATAGCTTGAAATGGTGATGATGTGGAATTGGTCAGACACTCGAGTTAATATGAAAAGGAGACAAGTAAGAAACCATCTGATAATTTGCTTATTATTAACTACAACACATTTAGAATTGTTCCTGAAAAAATGTCAAATAATTAATTGGATGCTAAAATTATCAGTTATTTTTATTAGCTGATTGCTAATCACTACAATGACAACTCTTTACAGCTTTACTTTATGAATTGTTTATATGAGACTTATGTTTAAGCAAGTTATTCTCTCGATTAACCATTTAGTTGTCAGTGTGTGTGTGTTTTGTCAGACCGACTCTTCAAAATTTTAGGATATTAAGAAAAACAGCAAGTTGTTAATCAGCTAATCAAACATCTGACTAGTCATTGCAATTCTAGTTCTGTGTAGGTATGTAAATATGAGTTAAAACATTTGTCTGTCTTGTAATCTCGTTCTTTACAGATGCCTTTTTTTGATTTTATGAATGCAGTGGAAT
>NW_018127995.1:990770-995124 GCF_001952655.1 Monopterus albus
AAGTTTACCTACAAGGGTACTGTACAGATGCTCTGGCAGGTCACACAAATGCTGCTTACGCTGAAGAAACCAGAGCTGTTAAAGCCTAACCCTGTCTCCACACAGTATGGCCCTGCTTTACATATATTGTTAGAATTTCATAGGAACACTGCCTATGAATCACAGATGATGGCACTGCAGGTCCATGTTACTCTTGTGTTTTCCTTGTTAAGTGTTAAACCAGCGGCTGCGTGTTGGATGTTCACAGTGTTTCCTTCCTCCATCCTCCAGATGGCCGTCTGTGGCGTTCTTATCGAGGTCGCCTCCTCCAGGTCACCAGGAGTGACGAGGAAGTGCGGGAGATCCTGATCCGTTACCATGACAACAACAACCACGCTGGCCAGGGGAAAACGGTTAAGGACATAATGGTGAGTTTAGATGATATTTAATCAACAGATCAGTTTAGATAAAATATTCAAACCCCCCGAATCACTTCATAAGATATCGACTTATTATAAAAATGAAAGTATTTAGAGCCTTAATTCAAGGCTTTGTAGAGTTAGTTACAGTTATAGCTTCAGTCTCCTTAGAAGAGTCTGTACCAGCTGTGCACACCTGGATTTAGGCAGTTTGTCCTGTTCTTCCTGACAAATTCTCTCATGCTCCCTCAGCCTGGATGCAAAGTGTCTGTGACCTCTTCAGGTCTTTGCATAGATGTTCTCTGGGGTTTAGGTCTGGACGGTGGCTGGGCCCTCAGGGACAGTCAGAGACCGGTCCTGAGGCCGCTCCAATGTCTTGGCTGTGAGCATGGTTTTAGAAACAGATCTTCCTCCTCTGTCTGCTCAGTTGATGCATTACTGGGTTGGAGTGTCGGAGGCGGTGAAGACGTGGATCAAAGCCTGTGCTGTTTGCCAGACCCGAATCTCTGCCGAACAACCACCTCAGCCACCCATCCGTTACTGCCTGGCCTATAGCTGCGATGCTACGAGCTACAAATACCCTGAACTCACCTTCCACAGGTCAGAGGACACATACACATAATTGTTTGAGTGAAGAACCAAAAAGTGCTTTTCTTATAACATTTGTTCTGGTCTTTAACTAAAACAAAAGGAATTTTCTTTGTTATAGTCACTGTTCATTAGACTCAGCTCTACATTGTCCCAACTGGCTCTGTTTTCAGTCTATAGAGTTTCAGCTCTATTTCGGCTTAACTTTTAAAGTGCCCATGGCTGCTCATTTTGCTCGTTTCCAGCCATTTAATATTTAATCTTGGGTACCTCTAGATTTGCTTGTCACTCCTGTGTCTCTTCCTAAAAACGAGAGGATAGTTCGTGAACGTGCACAGCTCCTGTTGCCGGGGTTATGTTGCAAGTGGACAGCACAATGAACTGCAACGGCATTAATTAATATGAATTTCTCCTCCATAGATAGATAAACAGCAGTATGCGTACTGATGAAGAGATGTGTAACACTCTAAACAAAGTGGGTTGTTGAGAAATCCCATATTTTAACTGGCATAATTTTTGAGCTTTAGGTCACATCTAAGGGGATAAATCACCGTTGTAACATTGTCAATAAGTCAGAAAACAAGGATAGTGCCATGGGCTCTTCAAGTTAGGCTACAGTTAGCAATGCATGCTAACTCACACCAAGTCGGTTTATTTTTGAGCACACTTTAAAAAAACGCCACAATCTGCACTTATATTATATGGAGTGATCACAAATATCAGGTAATACATAGAAGAAGAAGAAGAAAATTAGTGTTATCTGTAGGTTCAGCTCCATTTCTAAACCAGAACTGTTGCTTTTCTTCTTCTGCAGGTTTCCAAAGGAGACTGAGCGGCGGCAAAAGTGGCTGGAGGTGGCTCAGAGGGATGAGTGCTCGCTGCGCACGAACTCCCATCTTTGCTCCCGACACTTCAAGCCGTACTGCTTCACAGTGACTGAGGAGGGTCAGCTGACTTTATTACCAGATGCTGTACCAACCATCCTCCCTGTTGTAGTGCAAGAGGATGAGGTGACACAAGGCAGATCACACACAGAGTTGAAGTCAGTGTTTATTTCTGCATGGCACATGCTACACATACTGTACTGTATGTAAATATGAGATATAATATTAGATATGCACAGTCCTATAGAGAATGTGACGGTCGCTTTACAGGCTGGTAATTCAGGATAGATGAGGATGGATGGATTATCTGACTGTAGCTAAGTCATAGTCCACCAAGAGATCCTGTCGATGAGAGTGGCAGACTGGAAAATGACTCTGCACCCAGATCTCAGCTCTCAGTTTGGGAGGTAACACTAGCTAGCAGCTGTCGGCAGATAACGTAAGCACTGCAGATTAATCAATTTCTGTCCTGTCTGTGCTCAAACTGACCAAGTGGATGTTTGGACGTAGTTGAAGTATCTGCTACTTTACATATATTTGTGCACCCAATTTTGTAGTCAAAGTGAGAATAACCTAATTTCTACTATATACTGCATCCAAAGCAGGTCAGGCACCGTCAGTATTATTAAGTGTGAGTGATGCAGGTTTGGGCCTGAGTTTACAGGTGTGACCTCAACAGCTAATCCTTGTTGGTTTTCAGGATCCTGTCCCTTCAGATGAGGATGTCCTGGAAGATCTCTTTTCTACATCTGCTGCAGAAGCCACAGACTACTCTGAAACCCCCATGCAGCTGCAGGAACACCAGTACTCCCTCCCAGCTCCTGATCCAGACTCCAGGGTGGTCAATACAGCTGGTGAGGACAAGAAGAGGAAGACCGTCATCGAGCCGAGCTTCGCATCTTACAACAAGATTGCCAAGTAGATGTGATCACCTGACTTCATCATTTACATGTTGCAGGTTACAGTTTTACATGTGAATTCTTAAATTTAACTGAATCTGTTGAAATGTTTTTCTTTTGCACTGTGCAGTTACCTGGGCCACAGGATCCTACCTTTGCATAGCAAGAATACGCGAACTGCTTTAAGAAGGATGGCCAAGCGCTTTGGCCTCATAGGTGAGTGGAAAATGAGAAAAAACACAGCTTCTCTCTTTTTAATTGATCTCATTCAGTCTTCACTGAACCAGTTTATAGTGTCTGTTAAGATGAAATGGTCAGAAACCAGCTGTTTCTCTGACGTTCCAGATGGAGTGCTGATGTACACACGAGTCTATCCCCCTCTCAGAGTGCCGCGCAGCAGAGAGGAGGTCTGGTTTATTTACTCACTGTTGTGAAATTCAAATGACTTCTTATGCTACAACACTAATTTTTTAAACTTTTTATCATGTGGATTTTTATGTGACTGGTTACGTGTGAATGTGCTTTGGTTCACATACATAGACTGCATATGCAAGCTAACCATGCTGCTTTTTGATCCTAGGTAAACTTGATCCTGCAACAGTTCCATGACAACCAGGGTCACTACGGCCAGGGAACCTGCCAACGAGAAATCTCTAAGCACTTCTTCTGGGGCACCATGAGCCGAGACTTGGCCCACTGGATCTCCAACTGCCACACCTGCCTCAACAGAACCAAGAGGAAGTGGCTTCGCTGTAGCATCTACAACTGCACCAACTGCTGTGGGCCAGTGGAGAGAGGCCTGGGCCTCACCTTTCATAAGTACGAGTTTATTTCTCCAAATAAAGTCTCCTAGTTATCCTGCAAGATGAGGAGAGAAGAACAGATTCTAGAGCGTGACAATAAATCAGTTTGATCAATTAAATTTGATTAAAGGACCTATAGACAGCACAGACTGAAATTACTTCTATATAAACAATTCAAACTCTTATCAGTCATGAGTTATCTACTGTTCACATGCACTGTAAAAGTGTGATTATTTACGTGCAGTGATTTTTGTCATTTCAGTTAGTTTTATTATTAGTCGTGCACTCTGTTTGGGGCTACGTGACGAGTATTTTTACACTGTGGTATTGCTACTTTTACTTTGTTATAATCTTTTTTTATATAGTATAATAATGAGGATGAGGAAGCAGAGGCTGAGGGCTCAGAGGTGGACTCGTCCATCACCCAAGCTGAAGACATTGAGGTAGTCAAGAAGCTTCTCGGTGGCAAGGCACCGGGGGTGGATGAGATCCGCCCTGAGTACCTTAAGTCTCTGGATGTTGTTGGGCTGTCTTGGTTGACACGCCTCTGCAACGTCGCATGGCGGTCGGGGACAGTGCCTCTGGACTGGCAGACCGGGGTGGTGGTCCCTCTTTTTAAGAAGGGGGACCGGAGGGTGTGTTCCAACTATAGGGGGATCACACTCCTCAGCCTCCCCGGGAAAGTCTATGCCAGGGTACTGGAAAGGAGAATTCGACCGATAGTCGAACCTCGGATTCAGGAGGAACAATGCAGTTTTCGTCCTGGCCGTGGAACACTGGAC